>NC_135570.1:4992821-5020321 GCF_964340395.1 Glandiceps talaboti | reverse complement strand
AGACATTCATATCATGCTGTAATGTCGTCGTTTTTATTCATGTTGAAAGAGAAAAAATGGTTGGAATGTAGCAAATTTTGTATACAAATAATGTATCCATACAGCTTGTGAGGTATGAGAGTGTGTGTGGGGGGGGAGGGGGGGGGTACTCCCATAGAACAGTATACCCGGGTATGTGTCACCCAAATGTGTCAAATTTTTAAGACGAAATTTCTAAACATGGGTCAACTTTTAATCCGAAAATTTCATAATCATATAGTTTGCTAACATGGTAAACGTCTTCATACTTTAGAAATACCGGTTAGTTTCACAGCAACAGAGCTAGAATAAAAGTAAGTGGTTGATGATTGAGGCTGAAAATTCCTAATTATGAGTCTGTTTGTGGATTATACATGGGTAGATGTTTTGAACTTGGGTCGCTCACCCGTCTGAAAATCGGAGAGTACCACCCCCACTTCAACGACGATATGAGAGCCATGCAGATTATATAGGTAGATACAAGGCATGCACAGACACACTGACACACACCAGCTTCTTCGATTCAGAAAGTGAGAGAGAGAGAGAGAGAGAGAGAGAGACAGACAGAGAGACAGACAGACAGACAGACAGACAGACAGACAGACAGACAGAGACAGAGACAGAGATACATTCGTCCCATATTAAAAAGTAAAATCGTTTTTCAGTCAGAAGGAAAACCTTCAAAGTTATTTTTAGAAGTCTTGTGGTTGCATTCAAGCTTGGCCTTGATGTAGATGGACGGGAATTTCTATTAAAATTGAAAGGAAAACACCTTTTAATCCTTTCGATCTGGCTTGTTTGAGATTCGCTATCTTCATTAGAAGGAGCGCAGTTCACTGATACAATGGCGGCACATTGTCCCGTTATACCGCCTATTCACCCTTGATTGATCGATTTATCACATCATTTCGTGTCGCTGAACACTGACTTGTGAAACGTTGATTGCAACAACTGATTCACCTGTCTCATTGCCATGGCAACCCTAAATACGGAATTGACATCTCATCAGAGACATTTCAATTTATTTTCAAAGTTTTTTACCGTCACTTGTCTCTCAAATTGATGGGTTGTTAGTCTAGCTGCATTATAGTTTAGAAATGATCGCAACACGTGACATTACTTGTAATTGAGGGCTTCAAATTCTTGCAGTAATTACTGGGAATGGGGAACCTAAACGCTAGAGTTAATACTGTACACGTTTTTGCAGTACAATTACAGAGCTTGCAGTTTAAATATACTCTACTAATTGCAGATTTCCTAAATAAACGTTTGTGCGCAGACTGTGCATGTCGAATTATAGGTATACACAAAACAGAGCTGTTTTTCTTATAAGTTCAGAAAAGGCATACTAATTGAGAAAATCAAAGCTATAATGGTTGTTTTGGGTCGATAACTTTGATCACTCCATCTAGCATAATATATGGTAAGACTTGGTTGCTGCGGTTGAACGACAATAGAATCCAGTTACCCGAAAGAGGACGTCGTCAGACGTGACAAAATCGTATACTTGATACATATTATCGTTTGGCTGGACTCAAATCTGACTAACACTGCTGTATTTCAGCGAGTGGCGCGACAGATATTTTATCAATATTATTACATTCTCTTTCTCTGTAATACATTTAGGTGAATGAAACGTAGCAATGTTAGTAACATTTTTGTCTGGCCAGACGATGAAATGTAGCAATGTTAGTATGGTTATTATAGGGCGAGGTGATACATTGTAGCAGTGTTAGAAAGATTTTTGTCTGGACAGACGAAACAATGTAGCAATGTTAGTAATACTTGAGCAATGTGATACATATTGTTGCAGACTTACTAAGATATTTTTCTGGCCAGACGATAAAACGTAGCAATTTTAGTAAGAATTTTGTCAAGTCACACAACAGTACAAAGCAGTTACAGCAATTAGTAAACTAAACTCGTGTACTAATCGACAATTCTAACGCCAACAATGCACTCGTTTCTTTTCAAGAAATTTACGTCACTTCATGGAATATTTCGTGAAAATAGATGTACCTAATCGCAGGAATGTTTTAAAAGTATCGCCTTTCCTAAATTATGCATGGGTAGCGAGCTCATCTCAGATTCATACAACACGAAATCCAACACCATAACTATATCATTGCGGTGAAGACGTTATCTAGGCTGATAAAATATCTAGCGACATTGAGTAAAATCACGGGAGATCAATATGATAATGAGGGGAATCTAGAAATCCAGATAGTTGTAATGTTATATTTGGAGCATCTTTCGTCTGAGTAAAGTAAAGTCATGCAAAATGTGATGAAAATGTCCTCAGTTCTGATCACTTTAAAATTTTCCCTCTATGTATGCATGTATGTATGTATGTATGTATGTATGTATGTATGTATGTATGTATGTATGTATGTATGTATGTATGTATGTATGCATGTATGCATGTATGTATGTATGTATGTATGTATGTATGTATGTATGTATGTATGTATGTATGTATGTATGTATGTATGTATGTATGTACGTACGTACGTCTATATGTATATATGCATTTATGCTTGCCTGGCTGCCTGTCTTCCTGTCTCTGTCTGTCTGTCTGTCTGTCTGTCTGTCTGTCTGTCTGTCTGTCTGTCTGTCTGTCTGTCTGTCTGTCTGTCTGTCTGTCTGTCTGTCTGTCTATCTATTTGTCTGTCTGTCTGTCTGTCTGTCTGTCTGTCTGTCTGTCTGTCTGTCTGTCTGTCTGTCTGTCTGTCTGTCTGTCTCTGTAGCTCCGTCTCTCTCTGTCTCTTTCGCATTGTCTGTCTCTGTCTCTCTCTGTGTATATATATATATATATATATATATATATATATATATATATATATATATATATATATATCTGATGTGTATGCACAAAGAGGCTAAGCATGGCTTTAGATTTAGAATAGTTGGCCAATATACACCATAATCATGGTTTCTCTCACCGTGCCCTAGTTTTAATGTATTGCCATAACACATTTTCATACCACAAACCAAAACTGCAAAAGATATATTATTCACTTACTGTTTACAACTTAATTGATATAAATATGAAAATACATGCAATTATTGGGTACCTTTTCCATAATAGGGAACGTAGAACATTAGCGAACAAGATTTACTGCAAATATGTCACGTGTAAGAAACAAGGTTACTGTTTCCATTATATATATTGAACGAATGGAAAGGTCAACAAATATTTCATGAAGAAAGTATTAAACTGTTCCCTAGGCAGCGTGGTTGATGGTATATCACTACAGAAATCTTCAAACATGTAAACGTTGTTAAAGTAAAGTTTGTCGAGTAGAATGTATTACGTTTGGGATCATTTTAAGTATGTTTGCACGCTACACTGCATCTTCGAGTATTTTACGACGAAAGCGATGCATTCATTTTCCTATAATGATGAAAGGACCATAATGAATTAGTAATTGTAGGCTATTTTTGAGTGAGTTTGATAAAGGAAGACCATTCTCATCAATTCTTTACATAGAGGATGTTATCGCACGTCGATCTGGCACTTTTCCTCAGCCTACGACAACCATTATAAAGAACACTGAAAGAAAAGCCTGCTGAATCGGAGCCAGCGAATACTTTAATTGAGTACACTATGTGATTAGACTTTTGAATCTCCGCAAAAAGAAGTTAGGAAAAGAACAAAAATATTAGTGTTACAATACACTTATATAGGAAATTTTGTCCTCGAAATATATTGACAACAGTATTGTCTACCTGCTATCTTAAATCTGGTCCGTCTTTTTTGACTTCCTATTCTCACAACAAACGACTACAGAAATGTCTTACTGGAAATTAAACATACCTTATGAATATAAATATTGACGATTTTTGAAATGCTTCATCAAAATATTCCTGGTTTTTGTTAGTAGATAATTTATGGAGTCAAATTACCTTGCGACTGAATTTATTATGAAAGTTAATTTTCTTTCGGTGGTGCGAGTATTGTTTTAATTCAAAGCGGCATCCAGTCCTCTTTTATTATACTTGATGTATATGATTAATATTTTCAGTAAGATTAAACGCCAATTTTCCGTGTCATAATGATTATTAAATTGAAAAGCAATTTCTGAGCCCTCACCAGGGAAACGGTCATGCGCGAGTCTGTCTTTGGTGTTTTGCAGTGTTGGGCATAAGACGGTGAGATACAGTACACTCTCTGTAATTATAACCAAGATATGGATGGATTACAGTCGAACTCTATCGTGGTAATTGGTGTTTTTATCCTCGGAATAGATAACTGAAACGATCGCAGGAAAATCTTACAAAATCCTAACAGTTGATCCTTCGTTGAATTCTGACGAAGCCTACTACGTGACGACAGCAAAAGTTCTACTAGCTCCCAGGATTTTCTTCACATTGTTGATACGGACGCTATCTTCTGCATTGAAAACTTCCAAAGTTTGCCACAAAAATTCCGGATTTTGCTCTTTTGGGGGATATTTGCATTGATATAGGTATGTGTAAATAGTGAGTTTACTACATTTTTTCTGTTACAATCTAGACATTTAATCAACTCATGAGTCAGTTATGAATTATTGAATACGTTTTGTATTTCCCTACAGCAACACGTTATACAGAATGTTACTGATAACGCTTTTCTCTGTAGACAGTTGTTTGTAATTACATATTTTCTGTATAATATAAAGTGAAACGACATGAGCTTATCTCTCATGTACCCTTAGTTGTTTAGTCAAAATTGTGCAGAATGGAAACATTTCAGATGCGGTTCTAATTTTACTCAGATGTTTGAGTCGCCCCCATGGTGACACAAAAATGAAAAATTATGCGAATTGGACACACAAAATGAAAAATGATGCGAGCTGATTTCAAAATTTATCCTAGATGTCATAATTCAAACTACAGTGAAAAGGTTTACGTTTTGTGGTGTAATTACGAGTGATTAATTTATCTCTTGATTGACAGTTCGAGTTTTATGAAAATAGACAAAGCAGGTTCATTTTCTTTTGAATGGCAGTGGTTAGCAGTTGACGTTAACAATTTCACAATGCGTAATATAATAAGAAATTTCATTTCTAATTAAAATCGGTGATTCGTAACACACGACACGATTGCTAAATACACACTACACAGAATACCTTGTGCGATGTGTGTTCTCCAAAGTCAATTAACCATGTTACTTTCAGACAGTATTATAAAATACGACTCGAATAGTATGTTTACTGTTCTAAATTTAGTGGTTTTAGACATAAACGAAGTAATACGGATACTTTCTATAATTGTAATCTAAAAATACAGTTAACGTTTGACAACGAGTAGTAAAACACTTCAACGTTTTTATTTAAAAGAACTTGATAGATATTTGTCTAAATTTAACACTTTTAAGAAGTATTCGAATTAGTAACCGTAATTTCTATGATGAAAGTAAAAAATAAAGCTAAAAGTTGATAAAAAGTATTAAAAGTCGAAAATTAGTTTCTGGCGGGAAGTTTTGGTTAAAGGTGCACAACATTTAAAATAACCATATGGTTGAGGACTGTGTATTTATTTTGGATTTTTAATTTATAAAATAATTCTATGGTGGCTTCCTTCTTGAAAAATCAATGTGAACCAACATATGCCAAGTCCTTGTTTGCAACTCAATACATTGCAATAGATTAATAAATGTGTAAAATCTTTGTTATTATATGTACAATAACAAACTTTTTATACATTTTTATAGCTTTTTACAATGTATTGAGTTACAAACACAGACTTTTTCAATGTTGTGTCACATTGATTTTTCAAGTAGGAAACCTAAGTTGATAAATTATTTTTATAAATTAAAAATCCAAAAAAATACCCAATCCCATCCATATGGCCACAGGGTTATTTTTTATTTTTGCCGACGTACGTGCATGTATAAAGGAATACTCTTCGATACTTTCTGAGTTAGATAATTGAACTTAATGAATTCATATATTTTTGGTGTTTATACGGTATGTATCATATTTGTTGTTAGGCCTACTTGGCATGCAAATCACGTACCCGGACGTCCTTATCATGAATACGATCCGTCGTGCTTCTTCTACTATCATTTTGTTGTAAGTAAGAAGTCGTCAAATTACAATTTTGACTTGCATATCGATTGCTGATATACGAGTTACCATGAATATCAAACCTGTGCTATCTACACATTATCATGTTGAAATACCTGGACATAACCGTATTTATTTTCTGGACGTAATTCACCGTATCCGCCGAACCACGTTGTAATTGGTTGATTTGATAACGGAAACTCACGTAGTAGGAAATCTCATTTGTACTAGTTTTGCTCTTGGATATTTATTGGTGGGTACGGTTTCATAAAATGCAATAAAATCCCATATTTATTATAGTTTCAAATATTTCTGATTTCCCCGGGAGGGGGGGGGGGTTCTTTCCCAAGATAGACATTAATTCCGGCGATGGGATAATGTTTTATTTTTAAGTGTAAGTAGATATTTAATGTAAACTCAGTTACAAGAATACGTACACATGAAGTGACAATTTACACTTCATATGTATATCATACAAGTGACTTTATGTTGTTAAAAGGGGGTCACTGTTGTGGGCCCATAGAAGAATTAGTTTACACACAGCCATCTGCTTTGAACTAATTTACTGCGGACACATTATGAAGATACACACTTTAGAGTAACGTGCCAGCGACAGCAATACAACAATTTAGTTCTGGCACGCTTTCCCAAAATTCTGATGATGCCAAACCCATAGGCAAGCCATAATGCCCTTATTTGGGATAAGGTCATGTGTTTCGATTCTGACCAATGACAGCTTGTGTAAGAATTTTGAAGAGTAATAAACCAAATATCATCTGGGTTATTTAGCGTCATAAACACTATTTTAAACAGTGTTTATGACGCAATATGTGCAATATATCCCAATAACTTCAAGAAGGTGAAATATAACGCGCCTTAATCTCCACTCTCCTCTCAGCATTATTTTGATACCTACTTTAGACTGACCTTAAATGTCAAACAAGTTGAAAAGAATCGATATTTTCCATAATTGAATTGCCGGTGTCGGTGACATTGTTAATGGAAAACGAGTGATTCTCTTTCTGGGAAGACCGTGTGTACTACTTTCTTCACCTGTCCCACTTTTTCAGTCCTCTTTAAAGAACTCCGTAGATGACGTCACTTCCTCTGCTTTTTGAAACGGTTCCATTTCTACAGTAGTCTTGGTTACCCAGACTCTTACCGCTGGGGGCTCTGCCGTTGAAGTCTGGGTAACCGCGACTATTTCTACAGAGGTATTAGAATGAACCCTGGACTCATTGTTAAAAGTGCTGAGAGAGAAAGTACAGTAGAAACAAAAACCACCATTGCCTTAAAGTATTATGGGATGGATAGTAGCGATTACATTTGAACGTGAAGCTTAAGTATACTCCATGATTTTGAAATATATATATACCCGAAAGCCTCTCTGTTATCGTACACTTGGATATGGACATTTTGTAAGTCTTCGTGATAACATTCAAAGCCAAGCTTAAGCTGCATATATATTTGATTATTATTGACTGCATTTAGACTTGACATTGGGGAGAGACCATTCTCGGCATTTTCTTGACATATTCAGCCTTTAATTTCGTATTTAACTTGGCCTCCGACATTTCAATCTGACGCTAACATTTCGATATAATCATTAATTTGACGTTCATCTTACACATGTATGTACTAAATCTAGAACTTTGACGTTTTCTGTTTAACTGCTGCATTTACGACTATTCATTGATCTTCACAATTTCAAAATAATTCGTTCTGTTGAAAATCTTTAAAGGTAAAGTTCAAGCAAACGACGACGAAACCATTGGTGAGATGTTTCATTGTTGATTTTGTACCATTTAGTGAATTCAGTTATCATCTATATATAACGTATACAAGTTGATTTCCGAATAACTAAGCTCATGATTGTATATCACCATATAATTCGACCTGTTCCCTAGTGTTCATTATGAGAATATGTGACGTCACACACACATACACACAAACACGTCACATCACACACACATACATACATACATACATACATACATACATACATACATACATACATACATACATACATACAAACACACACAAGGAAACAATATACCAACATATTGCTTTTATAAAGGATAAAAGAACATACATATAGATAAATACGAGGCTCACAAATGTCACCGAAGCTAATGCAACATGTATTCTACAGGAGGTATATATTATTTTAACACAGAATCACATTTGAAACGACGGAATCGATTCCACATAGCGACGCATTACCATGTAAACCATGGATAGTTAATCCATGCACATACATCGCTTTTCTGATTCTAAAAGGTGCCATTAAACGTGGCCCTGCGGTATCATGACCCGAGGTCACCCTGTTTATAAATGAGATCTGACAAGTCCATATTTTCCAACTATAATGGTGGAATGTTTTGGGGCGTATTAACCATCTTTTCATTATCCGACGCTTGAATTAGATGACCTAGTGACATCACTAACTTTATAATCATGGAAATAGATGAACTGAGTTGAATGGGCAGTGATAGCCTTGGACCAAATTAGACTTAGGGTTAGGGACTTTACATAAGGATGCCGTGCCCGTACGTCATGTAGATATGAATGCCGGCGGGATGACTTTGTGGTCTCGTGAATTACCCATCTGTGAATTTTTGCCGACCGACTTTGTGCAACGAAAATGTCCGAACAGGAGAGGGCGCATGAGCCAAACGACCGAAGTCAGCAAAGCTTGATAGAGTAGTTGTCTTTTTTTCATAAAAGCAGTTACTAAACTCAAAACGAGAAGCCTCTATATTTCCCAAGACATCGTTTTCCATATTTAGAAAATATATTCAACAAAGCTTTCCAGGAAAGGGGTTCCAAGTCCTTATTTTCTAAAACTATCATAGGATGACCCTGAGGTCAATCATAATATCGTAATAGGAGTTCTTCTCAAAATGATTGACAGTCATTTTGACATATGAACATCACGTGACTTATACATCAAAAGCATGGGGGTCATTTCGAAATGAAAGACGATGACCCAGGCTCATTAGCAACGTTTGAAATGACGTTTGCCGTCGTGTTTGAGAAAACGAAAGTGGGAGGTGAACCCGGAGAGGTGGACCGTCATGACGTCATGATATCGATGTACTGGTACTATTACAGTCACAGTGAATTTGAAAATGAAATAGATTAGAGAATGAAACGACACATCCAATTGTAGATACATTATTCGGTCTTATCATAATTATAACATGATTTAAATTGACTGGGTTTGTTATATCTCTGTTTTTTCTTGGTTAAAAAACTTCCCTTTACGGACTTGAAATTTACGCTTTTAAATTTTCTCGAAAATGATATATATATATATAGATATAGATATAGATATATATAGATATATATATATAGATATACAGACAGACAGACAGACAGACAGGGAGACAGACAGGGAGAGTCAGAGAAAGACAGGAAGACAAAAATAGACAGACAGAGAAAGAAAGACGGAGGGCCACAGAGACAGAAACAGAGAGAGTAGGGGGAGAAAGAGGCAGAGTCTCAGAAAGAAAGTGAGAGAGATAGAGAGAGAGGGGGAGAGAGAGAGAGAGAGCTGGGGAGATGGGTATGGAGAGAGAGAGAGTTAGAGATGGATTGGGGAAGGACGAGAGAGTTGTTGTGTTAAAAAAGTTGACATTTTGAAGAGATTTGTAAACTACTTAGGGTTCAGTTGTATACCAGAAATAAATCGCGAGAAGGAAAAGATTATCCTAGCTCGTTCGTGTCAAGAATGAAACCAGATATGATAGTAATTCCTTTACAGTGAACAGTGCTTCCTCGTTGCCTTGCCGTAAAAGAGGCTAGTGGTTTAAGAATATTAATCACCATAAACATGAAAGCTTTCGCGGGGTAGCGACGTGCCTGAATTGCCTAGTTAGATAACGTTACAATGCGGAATTCATAGGGTGTTTTGAAAACCATGGTATCTTAATTGTAAAGGCTTCATTTATAAATGATTCTCTTCCAGATTCCTCCAGAACAGTCATAAAAAACAATATTGGATATTCGAGTATATAGGAAAATAATACAATTTAATAGATAAGCTACATGTAATGACTCTTAATACAGAGAAACTAGTTTTATAATGCAGCGCACAGTGTTTTTTTACATTTATTTTCTTCGATTTTTGTTATTTGTTTCTTTTTTAAAAAACAAAAGAAAAGAAAACAAAGCAAAACAAACAAAGCAAAGCAAAACAAAGCAAAGCAAAGCAAAGCAAAACAATAAACCAACATAAACAAAACTAAAGTATTCATCGGATTGAATTATTATTTCGTCACAATTAGATAATATCCAATTTTTAATATTTATCAATATTGGAAAATATAACGCAATCTAACTACTGAACTGTAACTTGTATGGATATGAATCGAGGAGAACAGTTCGAATATTAGTAGCAATGCTAACTGTTGTTGTTGGTGATCGAGTTGCTATGAGCGTTTGCTAATGAATTCAGAGCAATACTAGGTCAAAGGTCAATCTAACGGTTACCTACCGACTTATAGAATATCACAATAAGTAGGATTGAATGATCGTCGTAGTGAAAATAGAACATTCAAACGAAATAACATCTCAACTTAAAATACGTTTTTATTTAAAAAGTTGGTTCACTTTTAAGTTATCAAATAGAGTAAACATACCACTTGAAGAATGTATCATTACTAAATGCTTAGACTACTAAAGCTTTTTATGTGTTCTACACTTTCTGTCAGAGTAGATCGGGCGATGATATCGCAGTATATGCGATGACGTCACGGACCGTTTTTACATAATGATGACGTGCTAGGTCAGGCTGCCATTGAATTCACGATGATGGCGTTAATTGTTCACCCCTTTATCGGAGAATGATTATCAACTCTATTGAATCACTGGACGGTATCAAATATTGAAATAGGTCTTATCTATTACATATTAATCTCAATATTTTTCTTCTTTCAGCCAAGGAAAATGCGCGTGTCCTAAGGGGTCCTTGTCACTACGAGTCTCTAGATGAGTAGTGACAATACCCCTTAGGGCACTTGTATTTTCTGGCTGAATGAAGAACAATATTGGGAATAATAGAATTATACCATCGCCAGTAATATAAAAACAAAATTGAGGAAAATAATGGCAATTTTGAGCATTTTGACTCATATTTCGAACACAGCAGAACCAATGACGTAGATACGCGTTGTCGTGACATAGACGCACGTTGTGGTGACGTAGAACGACCAGAGTATATATTCCATATTTTCTTGTTGAACCTGGCTCGTGCATGGTATAATTAAAGATATTCACAAACGAGTATATGTGAAAAACACACGTTTTATTTTCATGTTGATGTAAACTTTTGTACAATCATGTTTTACATCTCTAGAAGCTATTTAAATTAAACTGTGTTTTTAGATTAGGTACATTTTTTTCTAATCATACGAGAAGTTGAATTGTGCCAAAAAAAGATTTTTTAAAATAAACATGACGAGAATTCGCTAGAGTGACTATATAAGAGAAGATATATATGAAACCCAGAATTAGGAAAGTACTCAATAATGATCCCAATATATACTTCTAATATAATGGCATAAATGCATAAGATCGAAATGACTTCTTGTATTGTTCTACTTGCCGACAGAGACGTTATCAGTTGTGCTGACCAATCAACACTGTAACAAGAACACCATGTAATTTAGCTGCACTAAGGAGAAGCAAAATAAAGCAATTCTCAAGATCCGAGGTAACCGTGAGACGCAAATGATGAAAGAATGTAATTGACCACACTTGAATGCACTCTCAAGGAGGCTAGTCGAACTAAATAGAGAAAAAGGTTAAACAACCATTCAATAAAGACGTAGTCAGGCAGACCACACTAGATATATCACAGACGGCTACAGTGTGAAGTTACCAAATGACAATCTTACACAGAGATGATTAGTTGTTGTAAAGACAAATTAATGCTGCTATCAAGTCTAACTTATACAGGATAAGTTATACAAATAGATCACATGACCAGCTACAATACGACTGGCAAAATAGGAGAGGAAGTTACAATTAGATATTATTCCCCAATAATTTTCTTCGTTCAGCCAAGGAAAGTACAAGTGACCTAAGGGGCCTTGTCACTACGAGTCTCTAGAATTATATATTATACCATCGCCAGTAATATTTAAAAAGAGTAGGGGAAAGTAAGGGCAATTTTCATCTATAAAATAAGTTAATAAAAGGTAATTACTAAATATAAAATGAAAGGCAGTCGTTGATACACATAATACATAATTCGCCTACACTCAATTAGAGACTCTCTGTAGTTCCAACTTTCTATTGTCACTTCAGATTTAACAGTCGTACGTGACGAATTTAGTACGGTGTCAATAATCACTACTAATAAGGGTTCAAACCCCGAACTCTAGGCAGTAACGAGGGAAATATAAATCAGCTATATATCTCACACATAACGAGTCGACGTGACAAAGTTGATATGGGCACGGTGTGCGTGCTATGGTCATTAGTGGTGAAATTTGTCGTACTGCTCATCGTCCAAGTCATTACATTTAACACTCATGGGTGTTTCTACAAAGTTACGTGTTCAAACGTACCGCTGAAAAACCAAATCAAACAAGTATAGCTTGAAATAGATCCCCGGTTGTACGTTATCAGCGTGTTAATATTTTATGTCCAATGATCTGTCTTGATAAGATTGCTAACTGTTACTATATATCTACACGGAAATACAATCCAAGCCAGTTACTTAAAAAGAACGTAGTCGAGTCTGACTCGACAGTAATCTCACTAGCATGACTACGTTTCACCATCTGGTTGCACTAGAATCTTACTAACACTGCCACCTGTTATCATCCGGATCTGTAAAATAGTACCACCTTTGCTACATTTTATTATCATCTATAAAATCATGTAACGTTGTAACATTTTATGGTCTGGATACAAACATCTACTAACATTGCTACATTTTATCGTCTTGCTGGCAAAAAAATTTAGGTACAATGTAATACCATACATTTTAGTACTGATAAGGGCGAGTGTGATTGGAAGATAACTCACACAATGTAAATGTCACACTGTTGGTAAAGAGTTGATAAGAGTTTCCGCGAGTCAATGATGAAATGTAACAGTTCATATTTTTGTAGAAGCAGATAACACTCTGTTTCAGGTTAACTGGCTTCTCTTGTACCATACTTGATTTATCTAATCTTTGTAATCTATCATCTGTAAAGTACGGACCCGGGTTTTACATTTATTGTCACGTAAAGATAATTTTGTTATTTTCCTGAAAGCAAACGGTCATGATACAGTTTATTATATTGACATCTCTCTGGACTGAACTAGAAGACGTCCAATATCTCAAAGATGACGTCATGTATGAAACCATCAATATCAGTTATATTCGACTGAATGATAATAGATAAGTGTACCATAAATAATAAGATGTACAGATTGGTAACAAATGTATTCGTTTACCTATCAATTTCGTCTCTCAATGGTGAATTCACACATACATACATACATACATACATACATACATACATACATGCATGCATGCATGCATGCATGCATGCATACATACATACATACATACATACATACATACATACATACATACATACATACATACATACATACATACATACATTCATTCATTCATACATACATACATACATACATACATACATACATACATACATTCCAAAGACATTGATATGAGATACAGAATACACATATGGAACGTTTATCCACGAGATAGGAATACGAAGGTTATGGAAAAGTAGCCTTGAATACGTTATTATTACAGCCTCGAAAATGTGATTAAATTTGCTACTTTTTGTAAAAAAAATTATCATGCGAAGGTGACACCGTCGCTATGTTCATTCACCCCATGTTTAACTCGTGTCGAAAAATGTCGCCAGAAAATGAGTCGAATCCGGAAGGCTAAGTAGTCTATCGTTTTGATCAAGTCTAGGCTGAACTTGTATAACTCATTCTATTGTGTCCTAGAGTAGTGATGACAAGTACTGTATTACAGTTGAAATAAAAGGAAGCTGTTTCTCTATTAACGTGTCTCTTCAGTTGACTTCGTTTGGCGGGGGTCACCGCCCGTAATAATAACCAACCTTAGCATGGTGCATAGACCAAATTCGGTTCAATATACTACCGCACTTTCAATTAGCCGCTTTCCCTGCGAGTTCTAATCAAATTATACAAAGCAAGGAAATATTACGCCGACGTGAATATTTCCGTTCGTTCTGAATATAAGAAAAAATCTATAAACGTGCCGCCAACTAAAGTAATACAACTACTCTCTGAATTTATATGTAGATATGTCAATACTTTGTCTAGGTGAATTTTTGAATGTTTTATTACCATGGTTTTTGTTCGCCGTCTTACTTCTAAATCGTCTTCCGATGTTAACATTGTTTCAGCAGATAAAAGCAATGATGAAAATAATACATAAATGAATTTAATTTGTATTATGTAACAGGCAAGATTAATATTTATCATCCGATTTCACATTGGCATTATTGTAGGTGATGTTAGTTGATTTGTATCACCCATCTTTGTCTCGGCAGTTCCTGGTTCTCTTCTTCTGGCATTCATAGTGGCGAGATGAAAGCAAATGTACTATAGCCAACTTCCACTGTAACAATCCAAATAAAATGGAATCGATGTCCACCACACACATCGTGTCATGGAGAATCTCGTTTGAAATACGCGATCAAAATGTAGTCACATTTCTGTCTCCAGCCATTTTAAACCAAAATATCATCAAAACATTTCCTCCAAACAAAACACTCTCAATACGTATGATTCTTAGAGTGATTCCTCCACCTGAGTGGCACCTATTTTAACTAGGCAAACATTACTTAATACAAAAAAACCACGTGCAGAAATCTTACTCTCCATCCATACCATGTGTCAAACTTGCGGTACTCTCTTATGATTGATGAGTGTTATTACATGCAATCTAACACCTCGTGACGAGAAAGAACAGTCTCTCTGAATTTCCTCTCTTTGAATGTTTCAAAGAAACTTAAGCGCCTCATTTATTATTTACGTACTGCTCCCTGATAAGTGCAAGTTATTTGATAGCACAACCTAGGATATCATACCATTATATATATAAAAAAATTAGTGTCAAACACAAAGTGATTGATGTGTTTTTTCAATATTACTGAGCGAAGTAATGGACAACTCATCTAGTCCATCTAATTTACAATGATTTATGCAAACTTACGATTTATGACGTAGTCGTGCTATTATAATGGAAATTAGTAGTCATTTTTGTGTGTGGGTGAGAATGGCAGATAACGAAGGCTGAAGAAACTCGAGATATCATACCGTGTACATTAATATTCAAAAGCCATTTTTTTTCTGTCCAACCTGGTTCGTTGCATCATCAAGGACATATGGACTGCCTTACTAATTGTTGAGAAAACGTTATTCAAAATTTTTGGAGTAATGTTCAGAGTATAATAAGAGTTGCAATGCAAGGGTTTATTAAATCAGCCCCTTGTGTTCAGCTATAGTGGAACGTGCATTCAGTACATAGATGTCAAAATAAGTAATCTTATCTGACTGTTTGGTGAACATACATAATCTGCTGAGGGCCTTACAAGGTTACTAGTATATTATGAGCGAATACTTTTAAGTCCTTTAAACCCGGGTCATTGTTTTGGTACTTTGCTACAAAAAACAGTAGGATGCTACTTTGATTAAAATAAATGACCAATGTTAGTCCTCAAATTTGAAAGGTATCAATCTAGAACTTCAATGGCTTAATTAGTTTCTCAAATGATTTAGTTCTGTATGAAGCGTCGCCTAAATTACCATGGTTACAAAAGAGTATTAAATAATTGTTTACTTTGGACAATAATATCCTATTTTTAAGATAAACTGACGTCATTTCATATTATAAAGTTTTTTATTAAATAAAAAAATTCATATTATTAAAATATATTTCGTATAATAAAAAACGTTACGTCATCAATCAATTGGACATTGAACTATAGAGAGAAGTGTTTGGTGAAGCCACGTAGTACGTGTTAAGTACAGTGTTGAAAATAACTTCTCAAATAAAAATTGCAGGAAAGCACGAACAAAATTCGTTCAGCTCTAGATAGTGCCAAACATTCTATTGTTACTCTTTCATGTAAATGCCCTGTCACTGGGTAGAGTTTTTGGGGGGCAAATTGTCTTCAGTAATCTTTGTGAAACGTTCTAATATATGAGCTGAAACGTTTATTTATGAATATGGAAAGAAATTCACTTCCCATAATAATGAATTTCATAGAACAAAGCACAGAAAAAGTACTTACATTCGTTTTCTCATAACTTGCAGACGCCATTTTGTATCAAGGCATATACGTTGGTAATAATGCCCACAGGTAAGACGTAGGACGATGTACAACGACTTGGTCACTTATAATCTCAATAAACAATATAATCCACAAGTTATCATACCTTCAGACAGTATATCTTATTGTAAGCACCATATTTGCCACTGGACGTGCATGAAAGCCCGGTAAATATGTATTAGAATGATTAGGGACTGAAGTGATAGACCCACATACAGACAGAATGTGACACAGTGATTACTTGCGTTTACTTGTGTTGCTGTGTCATTGTACTGGAGAATTTCTTTCAACTCAAGTCCTTCGATATAAATTATTTGATTTCTTCTAAATAATCAAGATATACCTGCAGATTCAAACGGCCAATTTATACTTTTACATATAGGTAAACATACTGGAAATAAGAATACAGCATATCCGTTAGCGATATAAACATAAAAAACATGATAATCGCACAACTTCCAATGATAATAGGATGATACCTGTCCCTCATTTTCCATCAATAATATACAAAATGCAGCTTTATGCGTTGCGTCATGACATTTTATGGTTCTTGATCCACTAGTGATAAATAAATAACAGTTTTATGTCAGATTTAGCACGTTTTGAATGTATGCTAAAAGCTGACAACGGCATTCGTTTTGCTGATGTTGGAGTTTACCAAGAAAGTCGCTTGGGAATCTATCATCTTAATACATCAAAAATACATTATTATTTAATTCAACGGCGTCGTGCATTTTACTGTGTAGCCAGCACCACTACAATTTTAAATTTCAGCGGGAAATCCACAGTACGTCTGTGATCTTTCTCTATATACAATTATACTATCCAGTTAAAGCAAAACAGGACATCGTCTCATACGATGAAAATCTCACAAATATTGTGACATTTCAGCACCTGGCAAGATTTATATCTTACCGATATTGCTAAATTTCTTTGCACGGGCTATCTTTAGGTTATTCAACCCTTAAAAGATTAAAATGTAATAATTTTAGTTACTGTTTTGTCGCTCAAGAGAATGTAATATAGCAATATAATGGCCCATATTAGTAAGATTTTTGTCGAGCCAGGTTTTAGGTTAGCTGGTTTCTATAGCACATTGCTTGCCCCATTCTTACATTTATGTCTGACTTTCAACTTCACTTAGTTTTGCTTCGAAAATTAACAGGGCTACAGCACATAGCAGGTTACTGTTTACTCAATCTGTTTGATACAATCGTGCAGAAACCAAAACAAACCTGCAATGCTACACTTTACGATAGCAAGATATGAATGAACACATCTTCTTTCGACATGTTGTCTAAACATACCACTTTGCAGACATGGATTGCAGACATTACAAAATCGGCGCCCGCTTGTCTGCGACTAGTTGCAGTACATTCAAATGGATTATTTCATTCAGGCTAAATGTAGCAAGAAATTGTGGTATTGCTATCTTAAAGTGTAGCATGTGCAGTTTCGTATGTGGTTGAATCAAACATAGCAGTGAACACTAACCTGTAACATGCTGTACATAATGATTTGACCAAATCCATCAATTCGATTTAATTATAACTCTTTCCCATTTCCAGTTTAAATTTTCATCCCTGTGATATATATGTTTACGAGGTATCAAATCAAAATATTAAATGTGTGGAGACTTTGAAAATCACAGTCAGTGGGTGGGCAAAAAAACGTTCTCACGAAGAGCAGAATACAGAACAAATCTCCTACTAGGATAAAATCTAATCTGATTTTCCCGCTGTTAGGAAAATAATAAATTAATGATAAGTAACATCAGTTCTACATTAATACGATGGATCTTATTTTGGTTTGTTGTATTTTATTTTAGATATTACATTGGCTTTTCCAAAAATATATGAGGCTAAGTACTTATTATTCTATACATATGCCAGATGTAAACAAGATACGGCAGATTCTATACTCATCAGCAAAGTACAACTTTGCCTTTTCCCAGAAGAAATTTGCCTCCGAGTCGAATCCCCATCTATTAAAACTTTGATGCCTTAATGATTACAAACGGTTTACTGTATATGTGTTTCTTGTGAAGCAATACTTATGAGAGTTTAAATTAAAAATGACATGTGCAAATAGGGAGTATGATTCCATACATAACAGATACAACTAAAGTTCATTTGTAAAATAAGTTGGAAAGCAGATCGTACGCAATAACTGGGGAAAAATTGTAGAGAAAAGGAACAATCTAGAGAAATTGAATTGTTACAATTTTGAGCGTTCCTTGTCAGAAATATTGAGTACTGCGAGTTCGTGTTTTTGCTTGACTTGATATTGGTTTTTATGTTCGTCTGAACGACAAAGCCAAAGGAGCTAAAACTAACCACCGAAGCCTATTCAGTCACTTAAGAATAAGCCTGTTTCAACAAGATTTATTTTTGACAAATTGTTATTACAAAGGTTTTAGAGGGCTATTCCAAATCACTGTGATTGTCACATGGGGCACAACAATATGTAGTAGGAAGCATGGATTTTATTCGTCCAAATTTGATTTAGTACTTATATTCTTAAAAGTGCGTATAGACCCAGGCAGTCGGCAACGTATTCAACAATTACAACTGAAAGGATTGAACTAAAGTGAGTCATTTAGTGACATTATCGTCTGCTTTGGTATGTAAAGTCGCTTCATTAGCCTCGATCTGAAGCATTAATACGTCACTTCCGATTACGATCGTGCGAACGCTTTTGGTTGGTAATTCAGAAAGTGAATGATCTAATTGTCACTCCTTACTAAAAATACGCATATTTTCTGTTTCAATTGCTTCTTTCACTTTGCTAAGCCATCTGATTTTCTAAATTGTGCTATTTAATGAGGTTTCCTAGGCGAATTCTGAAATGCTAAAATTACTAGTATTGACAAGAAAATCAAGTTGTGAATCTATTAAGCTGTATTGCGTCAATGGTATACAATCAACATACTCTGACAACTCAATTTTTTCTATACGATAGCAAATGCTGGCAACTCTATCATGTATTATTTTTTGTAGATTTGCCATTTCCTGTTCCATCTTCAGTTTTGATGGCTTGCAAAGTAAGATTATTCAGGGTATATTTTATAAACAACTTTCCATCGGTTATTAATCACACTACATTATACATGTCATTAATAATATTCTTTGTCGACTTCGTTCGTTCTCTTCAATTTTCGCGGAGAATGGAAAGTGCAATGGCTACTTGTAAAAATGAACACTACTGCGATTGTGTGCCATATGACTGTGGCGCTTTAACGCTTGTGTTCGAGGTACTTGAGGTACTTTGGCTGCATATGGTAAATTTCATAGTTGTATTTAGTTTGGAAATTCCATCCGACCTTTTTGACGACATGAAACGTTTCTGTCAAGTCCGTACAAAAGCTACTATACACGTGGACGTTTCTAATCTACATCTCAAATGACAAGTGCTCGTGTCTTGTGTCTCTCTAATATACCTTGGGGTTTTTTCATTGACCTTTAAACTATTATATGTATTGCACAACTAGCACTGTCCAGCTGATAGTATGATTGACGTCACACCACTATGGTGGTCTGAGGATTGAAGTACCAGTGGCGGTACGCTACGATTTTTTTGTACACTAGAAGTACCTAGAGTTTAACAGTCCCGGTCATTAGATATACACATCGTACGAGCTACACAGTCGTACACTTGTTCAGTGATGTTTAGGAGCGTCGTACAATGGTTTAGCATAGAGGAAGTGATGTAACCATAGTAAATCATGCACGAGCCAAGTTGAACAAAAAATACGGAATATATACTCTGGTCGTTCTCTACCTCACGACAACACGCATGTATGTCACTGGTTCTGCTGTGTTCGAAATATGAGCCAAAACGTTCATTATTGCCATTACTTTCCCCGATTTTTCTTTGATAATACTGGCGCTGGTATAATTGTGTTATTCTCCAATATATTTCTTCATTTACGACTCGTAGTGCCAAAGCCTCCGTTGATCACTCATATATTCCTTGGCGAAATGACGAAAAATATTATGGAATAACATCTAAGTATACCTGTATGTGTAAATTACTCGCTTAGGCAGTTTGCTTGTGTAACCTTACTTTTTTAATATATATATATAAATGTGTGTATATATATATATATATATATATATATATATATATATATATATATATATATATATATATATATATATATATATATATATATATATATATATATATATATATCGTGTTTCCATACTAAATAGGTTGTCAAGTGCTAAATCTAGTCTATAGGTTTACATAACATTATAACGTATCACGTGTAAGAAGACTGACAATACCATGCGTGGACCAATGCTTGTATATGGGCTATTAATATAGATTATTTAAAATATATAGTTATGTTCCATTTTGTATTTTGTCGTGAATGATACATGCAAAATGAAGATAATGTATGAGAACGTGTGCATATCAGCAGGAAGACTATCGTAATATTTATTTTTTGTCCATGAAATGATCAAGGTAAATTACCAACTCTCAAGATGCGTTTTAAAAAGATATAGCCTTACATTATATCAAAAGAAAGATATTAACTTGAATGTGGCAAGACACAAATGATATATCGAATATTAAGATATATTAGAGGATATATTATATATTAGGGGATATCTTTTTCGCTCGTACCATTAGCATACGGGACACGGAAGAGACATAAAAAGTTGTATGGCCGTATTAAAAGCATACTTAAGATGTAATCGATAGTTGAAAACTCTCAAGTGTAGCTATCTGTCAACACAATGATGTCCGATAGGATCTGATGAACGATCACCTTAGAACACATTAATCTATGATGTAATAACTCCCACATTTCAAAGTAATGTTAAAAATTGTTGAATAATCGATCATGTACGTTTTATTTTCATTGTTTAAAATGTTCCACTGGTGCATATGAACAACGTTACTAGTTCTATAAATACGGATGCTTGCGTACTATCTTCGCTGTTGACTTACTAAGAGGCCCAACCCGGCGACCACCACCATCGCCACCACCAATGTCACCTCCGCCGCAACCACCATTATCACCACCACCACCACCACCACCACCACCACCACCACCACCACCACCATGACCGCCGCCGCCATCACCACCACCACCCCCACCAATGACAACAACAAGAACAACAACATTACTAACACCACTAGCGCCATTTCCATTACCAATAGCAAAAGCAACGTCAATACAATAACACTACTCTCGACCTTACCGACAAATGGCTTTTACCTATGAAGCTATCGAGTCTAAATAAAGTTTACTACTACTACTACTACTACTACTACTACTACTACTACTACTACTACTACTACTACTACTACTACTACTACTACTACTACTACCTGTATCACACCACCGCCACCAGTAATACCACCAACACTAAAAGCAACAACGATGACAGCATCTTTTTTCGGTTTCCTCTGCTCATACTATTACTTTAAGATAGGGGTGGTGGATGTTAAGTACGACTGATACTATTTCCATATCTATATATGTCCGCACAACGTAACTATTGGACATGTCAATTTAAACTCCATTCCTCATTTTAATTGAAACATTTCACAAAACCTTGGATAGTACTTTTTATCGTACTGTGCTTAGTCCTTGTACAGATATTTGAGTAAGCTGTAAGTAGGGCAAGTACAAATAAAAGTCCCATTTGTAGACTAATATACCGTACGACTATTACTACCGTATTCACATTGCATAAAGCACTTTGTGATGGGACAAACATCAACCGTGAGGTGAAAACTTGATGCTTCAGTCAAAGGCTTCCTTAGTCGGGTAAAGGAAAATTGTGAATATAAAAGTATCGCAGTGGATTTAAGACATTGCTGAAGGCGTCATTCCGTATGAAAGTTACTGCTTGGAAAGTTACACTTTTAAAACTGTAGTGTTTTAAAAAACGGGGAAATCAGTTCACTTGTCAGATAAAATTAACTGGTTTTGTGTGACGGGCGTACAATCATACTGACTTATTATTCAGAGTATCTTGCATTTGTCGTGTTTTATTTCAAAACATGTAATTTAGACCTGTTAAGCGTTTGGAGAATTTCTCTACTTCGAGTTGACGTAGAGTGGGGTCATGCGAGGTGTCATTTAATGTAAAAGTCATTTAACACTTATATACTACACATTTAAAGTGAGACGTCCAAGAAAACATCAGAGTTTCTTCGTCGCTCTGTTATTCAAGGACTCATACGTAAAGTATGTCGGGCGAACGCCAAGATAATGAACCTAGACGTCATGACCAACATATAGCATGCTCGTCTAAACCATCAAAACGTCCTTCTTATCGGTGCTGTACACCCCTCCAGTGTAAATGAACGCGTCTGCCATTGAATTGATTTCTTTCGCATCGCGGGTTATACCGAGGCTCATTTTGTAGCTTTCGTGTACCACAGTATCTATGGTCAATTACACGGACTGCATGCATTCTCAAAGTACTTATTCCCCCCGAATAATTTATATGATTATCTTCCACTGTATATCGGCAACTCTGTAATGCACTCATTGTTTGCAATGCTTTCAGGCGATCGCTAAGTGGTGGAATTTGATTGTTCCTAGTTATACTCCTAAGCAATTGAGAAGTCTTAATTCCATCGACTCGTACGTACAAGCAGTGTTGACGTACTCCGGCTCTTCGAACCCTTGGGACGTACAATTCAATCGTTTGGAGATACGTTCTGTACCTCGAAACTGATGAAGGCAATTCTAACAAATTGGTAAGTAAACCTTATTTTTCTTCTTATTTCGTAAATTTGAAGTCAAACGGATGTTTATGTGTTCATCTGCACGACGAGGTCTATCAGATGAAGAAGCCCTTTTTTGTTATTTTTAATAAATGTCGACATATATTTTTTCTAGTAAACTGATATTGTGAAATATTTCAATAACTGAAAAGATGTATTGTTATTTGTGGATTGAAAGAACGTTTAAGAAAGATGCCAATATGAATTTCAGTCTATGCTGGGAATTAAGTATACAATCAAAGTCTTTTGAGTCGTGTTTATGAACTCGTTGACGATTTAGTACGTAGACAGAACGTCATTGAATACTATTCTCGATACAAATAGATACACATGAAATAACATTATTGTTGGTTATATTAATGGCGTATTAAGTGTCATATTGTGTATTTGCCTGAAATCCATTTTTGAATGTCAAATATTTAGTTACACCGCTTATTGGTGGTTCAGGAAGACACACATACACATTATACCAACAACACCAGGGGAAACATAAAATAGAAATGCGCAGATTATCTACATTGATGGATTCGTTTTCATGAATCTTATTAGCAAAAGGGAAACACGGAAGATTAGGGAAACACGATAGCACGAAATTGCTTTTTATCAGTGTCATCTTTGGCGAAGTAAAAGAAGTAAGCACACACACATTTTGTTTATACATTATGTAATTGATTTACACACAAACATACTGATACATTGCTCTTTATGTAAAAAAAAATAAAAACGTAAAAGAGGCTGAGACGGTATCTAATGAAAGCTGCTATAGCCAATCTTTAATTTTTGTAATTGTAACATCGTAACTTGATATACTCCACAGAACATCGCTTTCGGAGAGCTATTTAAACGATGTAAAACTAACAACTCATTTTATAGGTCGGGGAGATCTTTCGCCAGACTGTGTTATTTTTATATTGAGGCTTAAATTGAATAAAAATCCACGTTACATAGCGAATATGCTAGGGTTTTCTATCATCAGTTAATCGACGGCCGTAGATGCATAAAAGGTTTCTATTTCGTCGCCCTTTTTACTGCCTGGAGCTGTACTAAATCATAAAAATACAAATACATTCACGGTGAAGGAGTTATTGTCGGTGTGTCAAATTTAATTATGTAACTCTATCTTACTTCATTATTTTATGCGTAAACGACGGCGATATCACTTCTTTTAATAAGACGCGGTGAAATCGAAGCGCAGCGATATTAAATTTTTTGCCACACAACAGTATTGCGGTGAAGTGTCTTTTTCACAGTACCGTAGTGTGATCGGCACGTTAAGGGAACAATACTAAATTATTTAAGTCTCAGTAGTGCTGGGAAGATTTAGATGATGTTTCCTGCCGTAATCAACTCAGCACGTGGCGAACTTTCCTAGATTCTACTGTGCAATCAACACCTCTATACAGTTACCTGTCGCCGATCAACTAATTTCTCGTATCCTGTTATTGTTGCAAGAGTGTCAAGGAAAAATGTTTAAAATGTCCGCATTGGAAAGATTGTAATCGCATATAATATGGAAATAGCAAGCTTTATTTAGAGCAATTGACCAAGTATGCCAAATCTTAATACATGGACATTTTTGATCTGAACTCTACTCTTTGAAAATCACTCAAACATATACTTGTGAAAGGTACAGCTGCAATGTTAGCTGTCTGTCGTCCACGTGACCATTATTATTGCCGAAAAACATTGCTGGTTCCATTTTTTTAAAAAGTCACAAATTTGCTAAAAAAAGTTTCGGTCATTTGAATTTGAACTTGACATTGGAGTGAGACGGCCTGATTCATGCCAAATATTCCACGTTCCTGGCAGGAATTCGGAATAAGTGCCAACTACCTGTCCTGGTAATGGCATGATATTTTAAACTTAACTTAGCAATTTCATACCATATTTTCAAGTCTGCTACTTCAAGTATAGTGCTGTGTATAACAACAATCATATAATCAAGAGTACACGACGTCATCAGCCACCATTGGCACAAAAACGCATTGATGAGTTGCTGTGACAGACGTGTGAAATGCATCGTTATTAGGCACTGACGAGTTTCCTATCAAGATAACGAAGTCTGCTTGCCAATGATGACACGCCGTCTGCCTCTTTATGCCCGTCGTGAGCGAAGTGAACTCATTTTGGTTAAATTACGACTCACAGAGACTCAGCATGTGGCCAATATATTTCAAAATACTGCTAAATAGACCTATAAAAAGGAGAAAATGGTCCCATGAGGTGAAATTAGTAAAGAAAACAAACTTTAAATTTCAGACTCAGCAGGTATATATTGATGATTTTTGCAGGTATAACCTTAGTGAAGTTTAGCACCAGGGAATGTATCGTCATTTCCTTGTGCAATTGACGAACAACGAGAACAGTGACATTTCATTACTCAAAAGCGATGACGACACTGTGCAGAAAATTGCTTGACACTTCACATCTTGGCATATACATTGCAGGTTGACACACGCAACATTTTCAAGACTTGTCCTTCCGTCTGCGAACGTAATCGAGATTTAAGTGAAATGACCCTCGAATACATTTTTCTTGTATTTTAAATGAATCATTTGCGTTGCTCCAGGAAAGGGACGCAGTGTTTTGTGAACCCCGGATTTTCCTGGATTCGCTGATAGACAGTTCAGTTGGAGATATCTATCTATTGCAAACCTGCCACACATCAATTTGCTCAATTTAGCTTGTCTTCCCTTTTAACCAGAAACACACTGTATTGGCAGAAGACTGAATTGTCATCTTTTGCGCGTAGACCATTCTTTTAAATACATACAGAAACTGAAGACAGAGTATATTTATTCCCCTTGCTTCTTAAATAACACAACCCATTTTGGCGGGAACGTCTCACGTCATGTGCTTGGTGATCAGGACATGATCGGGTTGTGCGTGCACCCGACACATAATAACTGAGATGAACTACAAAGATAAGGAGTTGACATTTTGTTGAATGCATAACCCCTGAAAGGTCACTGAACATAATAACACAAATCTTCTGTACAAACACCTACAAATTTCAAGTAACTTTAGTTTCGATTACTTAGCTTTGGACTCTTAATAAGGATACATATCCATGTACTTGGACACAAACTTGTGTCATGTGTAACCACAAATCAAGACACGTAAATGGAGCGCATGCTGAGAATAAGATTTTACATTATCCCCAGTTTGTAGGTGTTCGTTCGAATCCACAACATGTGACCTTTGGATAATAGGTAAAAGCCTGGAGATAAGTCGGATAGCTATAACTCTGTAAAATTGATTAAAATCCTTAGTTTTCACCTGGTCAAAGCTGAGCTAATTCATCAATATCGGCGTCCCATCTCTTCTTCCATTGGCTATTCAGTATTAGTGTCTACACTCATACTTTGGATGGTTTAGATGAATATAACAAAACATGAAGGTGCAATGTTTTGCATTTTCCGACTGAAAATATATACTGGAAGTGGTTGCAATGAGCTAATTTTCCATCTTTGGCAAATATTAAAAGAATCGAACCAAAATATGGAGGCAAAGAAATAGGATTACATTGATAGGACATTGTATGCATTTTAATAAGTATAGATTGTGTACATTTTAGATTGCCAAAGTTATACAAGAGAAATACTGCAGTAGAATGGTCATGGCTTTTTAGGAATAACAGAAGGCAGGATCTTCATCATATCATTCTGAAAGATGAGAAACATGCAGATTCTCACTGTCAAAAAAACATGCTGAAAAAATGACTAGAAATTTCTAAGGTAAGATGTAGGGAGAAGAAGGAAAGAAATTGAGATCATTTCTTATTTTTCCTGGAACCAGAAGAATTCGAGTAAATCAAATTGGGTTATACCTTCCTAATCTCAGGAAAAGATATGTCTACATGTTGCGAAAGCAGCATGTCTGTCTCAAAACTACTTCGAAATTAATAAAGAAAAGGGATAAAAATTGTAAGAAGTTGGACTGAAGGTGGAATTGGATGTTGGGGATAACGCCCTCACGTGAGCACGAATTAATAGCTTTTCTTCTGGCATCCAGTTAAAATTCTCCCTAATGAAAGTTGTCACCATTTGACCTTTGTCCAATCAAACAAAATCACCGGACGCAGATAAATTGGATAAATGCAATCGATTTGTAAGCTCATCACTTGTCCCCATTGATTGTGGAATGCATTTACTTGGAGAGTCTTATGGTTGCTCCCACACGTCGATTGATGTACACGAATCTGACAAGGCATGCTACGTCAATCTTTTACAGGGGTACTTAATACTTAGCACACCAATGCTTATGTTTACTGCTTAATACATTCTGACAATTACAGTAATAAAGTCATCAAATTTTTCAGCTAAGCAAAGTA
>NC_135570.1:4987821-4990321 GCF_964340395.1 Glandiceps talaboti | reverse complement strand
TTCAGTCTTTCAGTTTTGCAAATGCATTTTTTTAATTGTCAAAAATTTAAAAAAATATATTTTCTTCGAATTTGAAAAATTGCCCAAAAGTTTGAACATTGTGCCATATAACAATTTGCTGTCCAAGAGAAAACACAGAAGACACGACTCTAGCACTTATTATTTAGAGACGGATTGCCAATACGATGTATTTACACATGTCGTGACTTTTAACCATCCATTTGCTTTATGATACGTTGTTATTAGAAGATAAAACAAAATCAACTTTATATTCAAATGTCTGTATTTCTCAGTCTCGAACTAACAACCAATAGCGTCGTAAAGTTTGAGTATGCCTATTTGGCAAATAGAAACTGATGAAAGTTACTCGCACCACAAAGTTCGTGACATGACCTTTACATATTGACAGTGATTAATTCGGGTAAGTGTTGTTCAGACATTCGACCTCTCCTAAGTTATATTGCATAAACTCAGTAACAACATTGCACAACTTTTACACAGTGAGTATATTGAATTTATAGGCAATCATTCGAGTTCGACCTACCCTCTGTTACTGTCGCCAATTTAGTTGCCAGCGCCTTTTTCGACCTCCACCAGTTGCCACCAACACCACCAACAGCAGCACACATAACATCATCACAAGCTTCACCAACTTGTTTACCACCACCACCACCACCACCACCACCACCACCACCACCACCACCACTATCATCATCGTCGTCGGCGTCATCACCGCTGCCACCACGGCTTCTGCCACAACTATCATCATCGTCGGTGTCATCACCACTGCCACCATGGCCTTTGCCACCACCACCACCACCACCACCACCACCACCACCACCACCACCACCACCACCATGTTACTTAAGAACACGACAGGGCGAAATGTATAAGTATGTCTTGGGACGTCCAAACCACCGACAGCACTACCACCATCATTATTACCATAACAATAACCAATAACACCACCATTACTACTTCCCTCTCCCTTTGCAAGTTGTCGTCATCTTCGTTGACTTCTTTACCATACCACGAGAAATGTCAAATAATAAATAGAACACGCATGTAAACATGAAACATCCATCAAAAGCTATGCAAAAACTTATCACAATCTAATCGTAGTTGTAGTTATTACACGTACGACTCATAGGGAGCTTCCTTGGAACAATTTTAATTGGTACCGTAAACGATGTTTCGGACCAGTGCGTTTTAGGGTATAGGTTTATGACATCAGTAGTTATTCTCTTTAAAGTTTAAATATACATGTATCTCATATCTGTTCAGATTCGCAGGTATCAGCATGTTTCCTGCATGAGATTTTGAATACTATGGTATTCACCTGTCACTCATGTTCAATCGAACTGTGTCCAATTTAGCGCCCCAAATCCTGCATTGAGGCATGCTGTATCATTAACGATTTTCTGATCTAAAGCTCTTACTTAGATGTGCCGTTAACGATCGCCACAAACGAATTGTTATTTCTCAACGCCAATCGATATGGTAACCAATTTGTGATATTGGTTTAAAGGAGTGATGCTACGACATGGACATACCTATATGATCACTTAAATTTTGCAGAGAATAAACCTGCACTAGCAGTCACTGGGGTATTATTGTTTTCAATAAGACAACCAACCAAATATTTACTGAAAATTCTTAAAATACCTATAATTAGATATTGTACATGTCACTTAGAGGTCCATTTTATCTATAAGTACTAATACGTTGAAATTGTGATTCAATGGGAAGCTGACTTTTGGGTGCGGACACAAAAAATTTAATTGGATATATAACACAATATGTGTACTGCTGCACAACTGTGTTGAAATATTGCAATTTTGTGATGTTTAATTTACATTTTTTTCTTCCGGAAAGGAAGTACTGAATTCTAACCGTCTTTTTGCAAGCTTGTTGTGAGGTTAATTGGAATGGCAAGAATTGTGAAAATTGTACGACGTAAAATTTATCGTCCGTTTCATTAAATATGTGCACGTGTTTTAGTATATACAGTCGAGCCTTCTCTCTGAACCAGATACAAAATACTGGACTAGACTTCGTTTCGTCTGCGCTCTAATGTTTTCAAGTCTGCCAAACCTGTCAAAATTTCTTTCGTCAGAAACTGATGTACCTTACATAAATTGGAACACATTGATTTACTGAATTCACACTCTGACCACATAATATGTGACTATTTAAATATGTAGTATTGTTGTTGTTATTCAGGATTCATCGAGTCGGGGAGCGATCGAGCTGTAAAACCTTATGTTAACCTTTACAAAGCCTGAAACATCCAAGTCCGAATTAAAGGGCAATGATTTATGTTTGAAAAGTCATATCCAGAAATGCTCTTTACTTTTTATGACCAAGTAGTAAAAAAAAAATCCATCCGAAGTTTTTTTATATCCTACCATGCTACCAAAACAGTGAGTTTAATTCAATCACCACGGAATGTATTGTCGTGGTATGACATATGTATGCGCGCCACTAAAATATCCCTGCT
>NC_135570.1:4887821-4982821 GCF_964340395.1 Glandiceps talaboti | reverse complement strand
AGAGACAGACACAGACAGAGACAGACACAGAGACAGACACAGACAGAGAGAGATACAGAGAGAGAGACAGAGAGAGAGACAGAGAGACAGAGACAGAGAGAGGGGGAACAGACAGACATACATGTATAGAGTAAGGGGGCTTAAGTAGAGGGAGAAACAGAGACTGAGATAGAATCAGACATACACCAGATAGAAAGAGCGAAAGGACGCTGGATTTACATTCAATCAAGATACAGCTGATATATTGGAATTCCGACTTTCTTTCCTGTACTCTCCTGTACTGTTCATTTTAAACACCATCGTGTCTTCGTTTAATTCTTGCCTCAAGTCTTCTGATCTTCCTGAGTAGCATTCCAATGTCACAGTATTCAAACAGAATGTTCAATAATTGTTCGAACAAACCCGATACTTTTCCCAACTATTGGATACTTCTACTACTTCATATTTTCCGTATAAGATACATGGAGTATTTCTTCTTTTTCGCACATACACTGACTAATTATATCCCTTGACGGGTGCGTTCGTGACTGGACTTTTCAAATCTTACTTCATCGATTGAATCGCCCATGAGTGTTTTTTTATTCAGAAATCTCAGTTTAAAACGTTTACATGAGGAGGAGATGGACGCTCCGTGCTCGCTTTTCACGCACAAACACGAATTGTTGCATTCTTCATTTTCACATAGAAAGTACAAAGCGATCCGACGGGGTGCCGCGGGCCCAATTGATAGACCGTATATTGAGAGAGAGAAAAACACGCATATTAACAGACCGATTTATAAAAACATTAGGAAACTAAAATAGAGATTTTACGTGTTACCTTAAGGACGGTTTTCCAAATGAGCTATGAATGAACACAGTGTAATTCAGGAACGTGTATGACTCGAACATATTTTATTACCAAACTAGAGTGACTATCTAGAGTTTCAATTAGGCGACAGGGTGTTTTTTTTACATCTCGCATAATTAATTTTTGTTACAAATGACATACAACAAAATACACACACTGATAGCGCACAAGCATATAACATGATATATGTTATCTTTATCATTGTGAACATAAATCGTGAAACAAGGAAAATTCAAACACAAAACTGTTTGTGTTAACAATGAGATTAAATGTAACATTTCATGTGCGTGTGGGCTAGCAGTACCTTTATTTTCTTTATGTAATTCGTCACAAAAAACGTTGTGTTAGATGTAAAAACGACCAGGCTGCCAAATTGTAATTGTTATAATCCTTCTGGTTTGGTAGTATCTTCAAATTTCCTTGTTATCCATCACTTATCTCAGAGTAACTTTTTATATTTCATTTGGTTAAATTAAAGAATCTATGAACATAATAATAGTCTTACTAGATATATTTGTCCCAGATATGAAGAGCTTCTTAATGCACGGCTAAACAATATCTTACCATAATTCTCTATGTAGTGGTAAAACCTAAGAAACTTGAGTCAAATATATAATCATGGTAGTTGCCAATGTCGTTCGGATCGTATATATAGTACTAACGTATAACCTTGAACTTGAAAGATCGCGTGATTTCCTACTATTAAGTAATCAATTGAATCTGACACTACCACGTGAAACAAGTAAAGAGGAACGCCGCTTCAGGAAATAAAGGCAACTTCGTAAATTTGGGGTTCTGGGGCTAGAGTCGCTTAATGATTTAACATCAACTACAAAACGAGCGATTGCCAAGAAACATCGGGTTGTTCCTGATGCATTGTTCAGTAGAGGTCTTTGCCATGGGCACACACTGTCTCGTGGGAGTCTGCAGAGTGTTTCACTTACATTCAGTTCACATACATTGATATCGTTACCCTATGCCTTTAATTATGTGCCATATTGTGTTTTATAGAGTAAACACGGCTTACTGAAATAAGTATCTATATCATAACTTCCTGATCTTATTTCAGATGTGAGTAAAACTACGTTTGAAACTAAATAAACAGCTAATTATAAAATACCCACAAATTGGTACCGCAAAAGCAGAGTGTCTATAGAGTTTCAATTTGGCTGCACGAATTCAATGTGTTTAACGTCTCACGGGTTTTGCTTTAGGAATTACATTAAACAAAATACAGGCACCGGTAGCTCACAATGAGGTAATTATCTGACTGTGAACATAAGTCAACATCACTGTCGTATAAAACAAGGAAGCTTCAAACAAAATTCTTCATATGTGTTCACAGAGATAAAATGGGACATTTCATGTGCATGTGAGCCATTGTGTTTGTGACAAATAACATTGGGTGAGATGTAAAAAACACCGAATTTAAACTCTACAGTCACTCTTTTTTTAGTCAATACTTCTAATTATGGTGCGAAAGGTGCTTGTAGAAATATGCAGACCCAATGACTATTTTTAGGGACTGTAATATGTATGACATTCATACCCGTACTCATCACAGTCCTGGCAGCATTTTGTATTAAGTACATACTTCAATTCACCTGCATTCAGACAACCGTTTTGTTATCAAATAAGCGATTGACAGTGTGCAAAGTAATATTCGATGTGGACATACCAGTATATTTCTCAAATCACCTGACCGTGTACATCGTTATAGTTCATTAACGTTCCGCTCGGCAAGTCATATTAAACGGAACTGACATCATTTAGTAGGTTGCGTAAGAAATCAATTCGTCACGCTGAATTAGCTATTTACTAGGACTGCTGCAAGTGTAACGGGTTAATTAGTTGTCAAATATTTCTTTTGAGGAAAAATGACAAGTCATGCAATGAAATTATCGACGTAAATTGTATAAAAACGTCCAAAACATTAATTATCGTTAGGTATTTATTTTGTATTTTTAACAAGGTTATCATTTTTGATCGTGGCGTCTTTTTCAGTCGATAAATTATAACGGATTTCATTTTATGACACCTTCCTTGTTGACGATACAGACAAGAAATTACTATCAGAGGATCAGAGGACTTTTTAAAAATAAAATGAAATACTAGAAATTTATAATGTTAATGGAAACAAACGTTGCTATGGTTTAACACAGCCAAATTGACTTATTCAATGTATGTATGTATGTATGTATGTATGTATGTATGTATGTATGTATGTATGTATGTATGTATGTATGTATGTATGTATGTATGTATGTATGTATGTATGTATGTACGTAAGTACGTATGGATGGATGGATCTTTGATCGTCAGAGTGTAATCCATCGTTAACTCCCACTGTTACACCTAAACTATGACATAGATATTGTCAACTTGACATATCATAAAATGACAACATATCACTTTGAAGTTGATGTGAAATTCTATGAATTTCGATCCTACTAATTAGTTGAACGATCAGTAGGTATAATCAAAGATAGTGTGAAAATATAAATTAGAGGAACCACAGAGTGATGACGTCACTCACTATTCAAGAATGTGACGTCATTAATGGGTCATACTAACACTGCTCAGGTATATTTCATGATTTATTTAGTAAAGTCTAACAGGAATATATTAAAGAATTCGAGCTATAAATGATGCATGTTTAATGATAAATGAATGCATTTGTCGCATATGGGTCTCTGGAGTTGTGACAAATCTATTTGCAGAATTATTTGTTATTCTGATGTTGTAGATGTATTAGTATATTGCTAAGTTGACGTAATTTAGACAAAAGACCAGCCAAGGAAAGGACTCTGAATGAGTTTATAGAGTGTATTTCGACACACATAATTTGGTAGCTAAAGTTCGCTCTTCCGGTAACTGTGACAAAGGTGTATACCACATCTCGTTGCAATCAACCTGGTAGGTTTTGAGTTATCGTGTATACACACGGACGCACTGACGGACAGACGGACAGACAGAATTCGGTATATATTACATTACCTCTCCTTACGAGACGTAAATGACCTAATCCAGTGGACTGGACATTCATTTTTATTACAATACAAGCTAAGGATTAACATCACCATACTCCATACGTCATCGAATAACGTGTACTATATGTTTGAAGATTTCGATGCCGCCATTCAAATTGTATTGAATCGCGTGTACTATGTTTAAAGATTCCAATGACGTCAACGACTCCCAATATTATATCCTTGACATATGCAATGGTTGTTATGGCAGCTGTGATGTCTTGCACTGGCTTCAAACATGTATTTAGCAACTACATTTAAACCTTGACATGTGACTTAACCATTTAAGAAAACTAATTACTTCTGAACTGCATCGCTTGAATGAAATTTTAAATAAACAAACAAATTAAAACAGCTCACTCCGACCCCCGAGTTAACAAAATAACAATTAAATAAAAAAGACACAGTAATAACAGCTGAAGAAATACCAGCGTGTTTGGTTTGCACCAACTATTCTTATTTCATTCTCCGATAATTACAATTAATATCTAAATGCTACAGTTCATTTCCTCTTTCTGTTTACAATTGCATGAAGTAATTATGATCTAATTAGATCACTTTTTATGTTATCCAATGTGTGATGTCTCAATCGAGATGTTGGGGATAAGGTTAACATAATGTCACTGCAGCTGTGACAATGCATTATCGGTGTCAGGAGAAGACTAATAAAGAAGGCTAATAAAACTGTTTAAACAATCGCGCCCCAGCTGCTTATATATATATATATATATATATATATATATATATATATATATATATATATATATATATATATATATATATATATATATAATTTTATATATATAATTTTATATATAATTTATATATATATATATATATATATATATATATATATATATATATATATATATATATATATATATATATATATATATATATATATATATATATATATATATGTATTATAGTTGCAGCTTTAATGTCAATGCATGCCTTGGCTAACTTTTCAAATCGTCCTATGTATGGCGTTGTTAACACAATCATTAGCATAATTGGGGATTTTTCCTTGAGTAGTTTGTAATACTACTCGAGATACTTTCATCGATTCATCTATGTATTATGTCTAAATCCCACTTTTTAGAAGAGGCAAGTGCAAGTGGTGATTAAGTATGTTTCAGTAAGTAGAATACTTAAAGTGACCTTTGACTTTGTGCCCCTTAACTCCTGATCAATTAATAAACTGACCAAAAAATGCCAATTTTATCATACACTTTTTGATGTTGTCGCCAATTGTAAGTTTTATTAATATTTTATTGTATCAATTCTTTATTTCTCATTTTACAATGATTTGCAATTGTAATATTGCCAGTAGGCTGTTATGTACAATATAAATTAACCACAAAATATTATAAAATGTGGGTTTCGGACCTAAAATATTAATATTACAAAAAATGATGTAAATCTCTCGGCAATAACGAACATCCACCGATAACATATACTGTATAAAATCGTCACATTTACAAGAATTCTCGAATTCGGAAACTTAAAATTGAAAGGGCACAGATACCATCGCTAGAAAAATTTGACTGGATTTGTAGTTTGTGATAATTTTGACTATAAATGCACAATGCAAGTTTAATGCTCGACTTTCAACCTTGAACTTTAGTCATCGACATTTTCATAGGCGGGATATTATGACCGTTATTCAAACCGACAGGAGGCAAACTTGATAGTGATAGAGTGTGACAAGAATAGTGAGACTCTCTCTAATCGAATCAACTCTAGCGATATAACTGTACGAGCTTGCACACCTGAGAAGAACATTTCCCAATCACAGAAACTTTATATTTCCTGTGTTTTCATTTCCATTATAGTGAAACTCGTCAACCCTTTTTGTGTGTCAGATATTTGTGAATACGTGTAATCAGAATTGATACCAGATTTCAGACGTAACACTGTGTTACATTAATCATATTAATATTTTGTTTGCATTTGGATTCAGTCGGTATGTTCAAAGTGTTCTGCTAATCTATTCACAGTGTGGTGTCAAAGTGAAACATTAGTGTGTAACGGCAATGCATGATGACAGTTACTGAATTTGTAACACTTAGATTGTTCTTGAAAAAATGCATCATTTTGATCGCTAGAAAGCAATCGAGACCACCACCTTCTGGACTTTTCACGTTGTTCTATTTACATACGCTTGCTAAGTGGTCAAGTTTGTAGCCATAGGTAAAACTCCAACCACCATGTATAGTGCAACAGTTGTCGTATTCACACACATACACACACACCTTGGGGTCCCATGCTACAAAAACCTAGCCAGTAATTATCAATGAAGCTTAAATAAAACTTAATTATAAGCAGAAGTTTACATGATTGACAACGACTTGGTAGTAACAGTTGGGCAAGAGCTTACACAGTGATCGCGATGCTACATCTCGTGTTTGTCAAAAAAAACAAAATAACAACAACAACAACAACAACAATGTCAAAACAACAACAAAAGTAAACCACTTCAACTAGCCTTTGGGCCTTAAACAAGGTACACAAGTGACAAGTGATGTAAGAAAGGCGGGTGTGTGACGTCACCGAATAGTTGATGTAGGACTTACTTTCCCTGTGGCAGATGTAACGTCTGGTAATAGGTGGAAATTAATAACTATACCTCCATATGTAAACTAATTAGGCAATTTTTTTATATGATACTGAAATATTCAAATGCAAATCATTAATATAATAAATTTATGGGGTTAAGCTCATTTGCCCTCCGGAAACAAGCTTAAAAATGTCCCTTTCTGGTTAGACAGGTGGATCAAACTTATGAGCTCCAGTTGACGACCTCGCCAAATTATTGTTTGTTCGTAATTTATGGCGCCAGAATTCTAATATCACAGTATGTGGTCAATTATTGCTCACATATAAATATGCTAATGGGTGCTCCGTTCATTCATTTTTCGTCTGCATAATTAACGAGACTCCGAGCTGTGGATTTGTATTGTATTATGAATTAATGATTTGCTCTGACTGCCAAACCAAAATATAGCGCCACTCAAATACACGACGCCATAGAAATGTACATATAAGAGTCAAACAGTGATTATACAAAGTGAAAATGATACGATTCATATTCATCAAGTATATTCTTGATATCTTAGATTTTAAATTCACTTCTATTGCTGATGTTCAGAGGTTTCTCAAATTACGGATTTTTATCTTTGCCATTTTCATGTATTAAAGGGTTACAGTCTGTCTGTCTGTCTGTCTGTCTGTCTGTCATTTTATGGTTAATGTTGATTGTTTTGTCAAATACCATTGCGTCGGTCTTACTACTAAAACATATTGAATTTTGTTTAGAAACTGTAAGATGTCTCAGCACGAATTCAAATATGACATTATGATGTAATTCATTAGTTACCAATAAATTAAAAACAACACTATAGGCATTTATTACTACAATCATTCAGAAAGGTTGTGGCCCAGTAATGAAATATACTAAACCTGAACTTGATCTTGGTTAATATAACTCTGTGCGTATTAATGACCTCAATTACAACATGTTTTAGTTTATAATTCGAAAATTGTATTTTAAATTCGAAAATGGATTCTCAGTTACAGACTGTCGTTTTATTCAATTTCATAATGAGTTTGAGATTGTCTTTCTTCTCGTGTGAGAAACGGTTGATTAGACAGTTGGTTACTTTAAATAAAAATATATGAAAGGAGAAACACCCAGAACTATTTGTGTCCTCTGGTTTGCGTGTCGACCTTAAAAGGAATTGTTTAACGTTTTCATTCTTGTGAATTTTTTATTGAGATGTTACGACACCATATTTGACCAAATGAACTGGCCCAGATACACGGCATTCATTCTATAGATGGTGCTATTACAGTATGGAGTGTAAACACCAAGCCTCATGAGCTACTCACGACCAAAACCAGAAATCCAAAGGTATTTTCCCCAAACATATCAATTTGGTGTAAATTTGATCAGGCTTGTTTTAGAACAGTCATAATTGAATGAACACGAACACAATACCAAATTCCCGCGGCAAGTATCCCTGAGTAAATACTTCTTTTGAAATAAGAAGTGTCTGCCTTGCTCCAATCCAATTATTGACAGGGAAGGAAATTGGAACAGAGTAAGAGGAAACAGTTAAATGTGCAAAGAAAAACTGTAAATTAGATACGACAAAATACCCAATTTTACACTGGAATAATCTCACAGATCCTAAGGAAATGAGAGTGTCTGGTCTTTTGTAGAGAATTCTGTTTATATCTCTCCTGCCGTTTTGAAAAATAAGCTAACAGGTTAAACTGATTGGGTTTTTTTTGCTTTCAACGTTCAGAACACAAATAGTAATATATTTAAAGCTCGGTGACTGCTGCAATTTACCTTTGAATTTAAAAGAAATGATATTATGTTTCATTATTATACTGGGAGACAGTCTAAATAAAACGTACATTGAATCTCTCTGCAGTATTTTTGGTGTCAAGGGAGGGAAAGTATTTTAATTCAAACGTTCATTTCTCAGGTTTCATTGTAACAGTTACAAAACACCATACCATTAGTGCTTATACCTGGTTGAAAGTGTTCAGCTGTCATGCCAAAAATAAACATCTCGGAATTTTACTCTCAAAAAACTGAGTGTTATGAAATTACTATTTATAAAAATCAATACTAATGGAATATACATGTCACGTACACACATTAATAAGGTATGTCATAACGTTCCCATTTATATCGTGACAGCAGAGCACGTACATGGATGCATTTTTAATACACCTGACAGCATACATAACACCCTTCAAACATGTCGCGTTGACCTCTGACCACACTGAAGGTCAAAGGCCACATTACTCTTTAAAATGTCTTCTTTGGTGTCATTAACTGACACAATTTTTCAATGAATGCAAATGCCATAATGTAAGAAGTTCAATATTGTGACCTGAAAATTTGACTCGCATGTCTGCTTTTAGCGTGAGGAAAATGTGAGCATTCGTTTAATATTTCCAGCAGAATCCTAACTTCCAGTTATAAATGTGGTATTTGCTCACACTGAAAGTTTCAACTTATCAAATGAATTGGTCTGTCAAGGTTTTTTTTCCCCACAGATGGAAAGCAACTTATTAAGTTAAAATTTGTTGAGAAATTGAGAAAACTATACGAATGTGATAAACTGCACTCACAATTTGAGTTTATTTTTCATGTGTGAGCTTATATTAGCAGGTACAATAGAGGTAAATTTTCTAGGAAAATGTAATTTGTGAGAGTGGAAGAGATCGATTTCATTTTCTACCTTATGAATAGGCCGCGTATAATATCGAAGCAGATTAGATTTCGGGTGAATAGCCTTAGGTATTCGTTGCAGCCAGATATGCATGTAGGGTTCTAGATATAAACAGATTACATAGATGATTGAATTACATGTATTCGTTTCATTTCATTAATACCTATCTATCTATCTATCTATCTATCTATCTATCTATCTATCTATCTATCTATCTATCTATCTATCTATCTATCTATCTATCTATCTATCTATCTATCTATCTATCTATCTATCTATCTATCTATCTATCTATCTATCTATCTATCTATCTATCATCTATCTCTCTCTCTCACTATCTATCTATCTATCTATCTATCTATCTATCTATCTATCTATCTATCTATCTATCTATCTATCTATCTATCTATCTATCTATCTATCTATCTATCTATCTATCTATACATGTTATGTATATACGTCCACCCACCATTGTCTGTCGGTCTGTCTGTCTGTCTGTCTGTCTGTCTGTCTGACTGTGGCTTTCATAGTACTAATTTATGGGAGAAGGCAAATCATGTCAACCTTGTATTTGTGTTATACGTTTAGTTGAGTAAAGTGAGGTGTTTAATATAATTACATGTAGAAACAATATTGTTCTGGTGACTGTAACCTTGACAGTTAATTGGGTAGTGCCACATGTCACAACCTTTGACAGCGAGTACTACTTTGTAAATTTGCTGTCACACTATCTCGTTGTTGCAAATAACATTTTCAGGTGTCAAAATGAAGAGCGTAGTTTGTAAAACTTGCTAAAGTCTAATTTTGAATGTCAGAAAGATAATTTGTACTTCCGGGTCTTTGTTTGCGAGTCGACTTTCTTTATGCGACACCTTCAATTCTTAATCTGTATTTAGCATATTTTCACTTTAACTTTCATCACTTCATTTCTTATTTTTTATTTATTTATTACATCCTTTTTGGATAAGGGGTTCCCTAAGTATGTTAGGAGCAGCACTGTCAGTAAAATTGAATACAGTACTAAAAATAGATAAAATATGACTAGCAAATCATATACAGAAACAAAACCAAAACACGGGTATATAAAGGGACAAATATTTAGTCAAGCAACGTTTTTTTTCTAAAATATCAAGTGAACTTACTATATCTATTGGAAACATATCAGTGTATAAATAGGTAATGATCTCACTCTCCTGTCTCCATTTCGAATTTGAAGGTTCTATCGATATCACGAGCCTAGGAACATGACCTCCTGGCAAAGCGAAATCTATACCCCGGACACTGTAACTGTATAGCCAATGTATTTGGGTAGTCAGGTCGACCTTTCCCTCCCTTATTGTGAGTATTTTACCCTTGTAGCACAGAAGTCTGTTCTGACTGTGAAATCACGAACTCACTATCAAGAGTTTAGATGGCAAGATACGTAGTGCCGTTCAGCTTTAACCTGTCTTCTCTTACGATTGTACTAATCCTTACAACATTGTTGCAAATATGAATAGATATAAGCTGAGTGCTGATTGATAGGGCGACATGACACACGTGATATCTTACAGACTGCCAAGAGTCATGCTAAATCTAATTGGATATCGAATATAAATATAAAATAACGTAATGATCTATCACATGTTGACAAGTACTTGTAATTTAATTGCCTGTTTTGTTCAGTTACTCATTAAATATTTGCATACAGTTCAAAGCGGGTCACCTTCCTCTTAACAAGTATCTAATATGCACAGTATGTATATCATCCAATTGTAGTGTATCCTCACAATAATAAGATCACGTGGGATGCGATTACATCATGCAATACATCATAGGTTTACATCAAGTTGGTGGTCATTTCAAAATCCAGAACAGATGTCTGTGCTACAAAGGGCAAAAGACCTGCCAGTTGGTTTGGATAGCTAGAGGCCACAGTGTTAAAGATGGCCACAAAGGTCTCTGGGCTAGCATCAATCAATACATACCAAATATGGATTTATGTGCGACACGATCGTGCTGCTTATTACGAAAAGGAAAACAACACAAAATAGCAACAACAAATTAATTTGGCATTGGTGGTTAACCATTGTAAATATCCGCGGTTAAAATTTGACACGTGACCTCATTCTGACTACAGTAGTGCTCACGTCCTGTAACACTGGCCATCCGGCATCAATTGCTACATATCCCTTCTTGTTGTTAAATATCCGTTACCTCTCTGTTATGGTTTAATTGCCTACTGATTGGGTTCCAACTGAAGTCGGTGGACCTCATAACATGAAAAGCATCTGTTTCTTCAAGTCTATCAAAGTTAACCTTCAGCAAACGATTAATGACGTCACAGTAAGGCAATGTTAGGTGACGTCAGTGTAATACCCCATAACTACACATATTGTAGTGACGTAGAACGCAATAAAACATGTAATGAGGTTAGCTTGGTTACTAAGGTTTACCGCTTGTAGCTGCTATTGCCTGGAGGGTGGGAGGGGATTGAGAAGGAGGGTTGACGGATTTCATGACAGACAGGGAGTCGGAATGTTTTGTTCATATAATAAATTTTTTTTAAATGTTCTCCCTCATGGTAGGCCATGCGCATGTTCATTAACATACATATACATAAATACTCAACAACAACAACAACAACAACAACAACAACAACAACAACAACAACATCATCATCATCATCATCATCATCATCATCATCATCATCATCATCATCATCATCATCACCATCATCATCTCCTACATAACAACTTAAAGCAACTACAAGAAGGATGAGGCTTCAAGATCCTAAATAAGTACCGTATAGGCCTAAATAGATGAGATGCACATAGCAGAGTCGAACATTTGTACCCAGAGAAAACGAGTGCAAAGCTTTAGCTTCTAATAATCACCTGTCGGCAGAATGATTTGTACGATATCTGTAACCCATACTGTAGTAGTGCATACACTATATATAGGCTAACAATGAGTCTTATAGTAATGCTGCCGTCTATATTCACATCATAAGTCTTATCATCAATAAATTCTCTTACAGGGTGAGGTAATATGGGGGTAATTTGTTGAAATATCAATATTTGAGTATCCAATCACCTTATCTTGATAAGTAAAGCAACAGTAATAACCTTAATGTAGAACTTCATGACTTAATTTGTTTCCCCAGATTACTAAATACTCTGGGCTATTTATCTTATGACTTCAACATTTTGTCAGAAAGCCATATCTGAAAAAACACATGTATGTTTGTATATCTGTCTGTCTGTCTATCTATCTATCTATCTATCTATCTATCTATCTATCTATCTATCTGTCTGTCTGTCTGTCTGTCTGTCTGTCTGTCTGTCTGTCTGTCTGTCTGTCTGTCTGTCTGTCTGTCTGTCTGTCTGTCTGTCTATAAATGTTTCTGTATATACGCAATGTGATGAGCAGGGTTACGTAAATAAATTGACATGATTGTGATCCAGAAACGTCAATGAGAATACCGTGTTGAATCATTCAATCATTCGGGAGTACACGATAATCACTGATAGAATATTGGGTTATCTCTAGTGACCAGCCTTTGGGCGAAACTGATCAAATATCATCATGATCATCGCTCAAGCATAGAATACTGATGAGTAGATGACAACAGCACCAACAATCTCCCACAGTCACGCTCACAATCTTCAGATAGAGAGATCACATCACGACAATGTAAAACACTGTAGCTGTCGTACTCACACTAGAAAATTGTGTTTAGGAACTCCGAATGTTTGGGCAAATATTCCTGTAATTTTCATGCGGCATGGTCATGACTATCTCTTTATCTTGCGCAAGAAGAGTTGCTGTAAAGACAACTACTGTACAGGAACCCTTGCTTCTACGTTTACCGACCGTGTGCCGTGTACTAGTGCCGCACTGAATGACAGCATCGACGGATTTTCACTATTAACCACAGCTGGACCCAATTTAGCTTGTATACTAATTTCAAATTGGGGTCACAGTTTATACTCAAAAAAGGAGAGTTTCTCTCGCAATAGACAGGGTTATTCGATAAGGAAAATTGTTTACTTGTGCTTACGGAAAAGCCCCGAGATTCATATTATTGATTGCGACTCAATGAAGTGGTGAAGGAATTTTAACTGAGCATACCAAACAACGCAATTCCAGGTCTTCTCGCAGCGAATAAGTTAAACCTCATGAGATGCTAATAACGGACAACTCGGAGAAGTGTCGTTACAGCAATCGTTCATGTGAGTTCTCATTCATTACAGTATTAAGAGGCCACTTGAAAGTTTAAGAGCACTTTACTGTCAAGATGTATAGTGACTGTAGCCCGTGTTGCAAGTGTAATATTTCAAGTGACTTCTGACAGACTTCTTATGTCTCCAATTTCGTTTCTAATCACAGGGTTTTAAACTGAAGAACCAAGATATGCAATGCTTAGTCATGTTATCAATATGTATCGAAGACGCTTCGTCGGGATGTCATTGGTATTCTGGTTACTTCAATTCAGCTTATGTCCCGTAATGGCAAGTAAGTAGACATTCTTCCACACAAGTCTATATTCTCGGTGTATTTTATAAGGCAATGTGATTAACCCAAAGTGCAATATGTATAGTTGGAATAATACTTGTTGACGTGAGGGTTCATGTAACATTTACACGTCGTAAACCACATGCTAGTTACTCCGAACCCATCACTCTTGTCATAAACACTGTTGGTGTATACTGTGTAGACAGACAAACCTAACCAAACATTCGCTTGTATAAACTGCTTGATACACTGAACTTAAATTCATATACAGACAATTTAGATATTGCTCCCTGTGACAAATTGTAAAAACGTACACATTGTCTTGTTTGGGAGTTTTCAACGACAACAGTCTCTCACTCTTTAGACACAGTTAACCATCAATCTTTAGAAGGAATTCTTTTCTCAGCGTTTGGGATAAATTTAGACACATAAAGTATTGGATGTAGCATTCCTAGGGAATTGAAGCCGATACAAACAGCAGGAAGCTAGTGAAGGCAACTTAACGAAGTGCTCATTTTACAATGAAGATGTGTGAGCATTTGTAGGTCAACGAGGCAACGACGATTGGAGTTTGGATATTTTTCCTCGTTGCCTTAAATTTTTACTTTATTGCCTTTGAACAGACCGAAGCTTAGACAACAATTCTCCAGGGACATATTCACGATAGATCTGATATTCCGTGATAATGCTAACCCATATATAGTGTGTGTGTGTGTGTGTGTATGTATGTATGTATGTATGTATGTATGTATGTATGTATGTATGTATGTATGTATGTATGTATGTATGTATGTATGTATGTATGTATGTATTTGAACCATGTTACATTCTAATACCCCAGACAACATAGCAATCAAAATATACTTGTTATCCAGCGCATCCTTCACCAACTGTCAAATCAGGACGGGCTCAATTCCCACATCACATATAACTGAGTGTTTCGCCGAATAAATATTTAAGTAGTCAATTCTGAGTGGTTTTCTCAGCATTCCTGTAGTCGAAAGATAAATCTGTCCCTATAGATGCATCTTGCCTACCACCTCACTATTCTTGTACGATGTTCATGACCTAAAATTGGTACACTGAACTCTGACACCAAACGAGACGACTGGGACGCTGATAAAAGCCTCATCTCCCGAGGCATGGGTAAAAAAATATATGAAACTATTTATGTCTCCCGAGTTGAGCAAATTAAAAGAAAACATTATGACTGCTCAATTAATGTAGATTTGTTAAAAACTAAGACAGGCGTGAAGAGGATTTCGAGATGTGGTGAATGAAATATGTCTATTAGTCCTGGGACACTACGTGTATTGTGTATCTTACTGAGTCCAGTGGTTAGCTATTTACGGTAGAAGGGTTTACCTAGTTTCTTATGCACCTTCGATTTTAAATTGTTGTCATGGTAATGTTTTATTTAACAAAATAACGGATAGATTGAGGTATTGAAATAAAAGTATTATACTGATAAGTCATTATTTATTTGTGAACCTACGATGTGTAAATCATTCAGAATAACGAGAAAATTGTATATGATTACAAATATCCCAAGAATACTGATTCACTAGGAATAGACTGATGATATAAGATTGATGATATTGTCATACTCGGAATTATTTATGATTCGCGATTTGTATTCCCGAACAATGGTAATCCATGTTGCATCACATTGGGAAATGATATTTCATAATTCGGTGTTTCAGTACCAAAACACTGATATTCGACAAGAATTTACTTAAACGAATATTTCGTACAACCCATCTAATCTATCTTGAATACCATCATAGTCAAATCACATCTAAATGGTTAGATATTTTATTGATTGCTGTCTGCACTACACGTGCATGATTGGATGATTTTCCAGCGAAAATGTTGTCATTTACAAAATGTGTTTCTTGTTCATAACTTAAATCCTAATGTTTGAATACTACTTCTATCCAATCTGTGGAACTATAATGATTAAATACATGCATAGGCTAATTCCCTGTTCTGTACCGACTATTTCTATATAGCTCTGCCACACGACTGTTTTTCACACCCAAGTTTAAATTCTAGTTGGACGTTTTTCTTTAGTTGCCGGATTCAATATCTGTGCCTTGGGGTCCCACGCTACGGAACCCTTGACAGTGAATAGGGACGCTGGCACAAAACTCTGTTTCTGTTTTGTGTAATTTTTGAAAGATAGTTCCCCAATATGAACTTCGGCGCCATGCCACATTTCATGTGGTGGTCGGAACTTGAGATGGATAAGAGCTGTACAGTATCGTGTTTGTCAATAAACGAAAAGCACTTCAACCAGACATGCGTATTGGATTACTTCTGAACTTTAAATACCAAGAGAAAGAGGTCCATTATATATATTTGCCTAACCTGTCAATCATAGCGTCAGTATAATTAGCATACAGTGAATGTCAATAACGCATAAATGATAACATTTTTTAAAGTCAAGACATATATATAGATATCGTCATATAATTGTTGGCTGAAACAAGGAATATTCAAACATAAAATTGTGTGTGTATGTGTGTTCACAATGTGATAAAATGTAACATTTCATGCGCATTCGCGATATGAGTGTCTGTCTTTTGTATGTGTAATTCGTATCAAGAACATTTTGTGAGATGTAAAAATTATCGTGCCGCTACATTGACGATCTATAGTCACTCTGGTTTGGTAGTACATATCACTCGATCATGGTCAAACGTCGGAATCTTTAGTGAATAAATAATGACATTCATAGACATTGATATTAATTTGATAATTTGCATATGTTATAAATATAGTCGTAGAACTCAAAAGTCATCGCATCAAATAATGGAGGTATTTAATCATGCATATTAATTTGATGATTTACATATATTAGAAATAAAGTCGGAGAATTTAACAGTCATCCATCAAATAGTGGGTCTTTAACGATGCATATTAATTTGACAATTTGCATATGTTATAAATATATAGCATTAAAATTCAAAAGTAATTGCAGCAAATAATGGAGGTTTTTTAATCATGCATATTAATTTGATAATTTACATATACTATAAATATAATCATATAATTCGACTGTTATTACATCAAGTAATGAAGGTTTAAACATGAATACTACTTTGATAATGTGCGTAAAGATATCGTCCCACACGACATAATTCTCAAGCTATCAATATGAATTTATAAACATTGATATCATTTTCACATCACGAAAAGCCGAACTTCAGTTATCATCAGGTGCAATTTGATATATATGCATATATAATATACAATTTGATATTCATGCATTTCATAATTTTGATACCAAAACTAGGGCATATGTACATTTTAACAAATATTTATTTGGAAATTTACATATACAAGCAATTTTGATGCGTCACGCATATCAATAAGTACAGAATTTTTAGACAATGTGTACAACCAAGATAGAATAAATGGTTTTAATTTGCCACGTGTTATTATTTTTTTTAACACGCACCTTTTTTATATAAAGAGTGCATTTCTGTATTTTATTCATGCACATGTAGGAAGCAACCCTCATATCAGTATAGTAAAGATGAAATTTTCTTGGCATCTCTGGCCTTGTCATTATGCACGCATCATCTATAATTGATTATGTACATACAAAATCAGATAGAGAAAAGGAGCGACTAACCCCCAGGGAAAATTTATCTCTCAAAGTATACATCATCAGATGTTTCAAAACGATCTAGACTACGAGCGAAATAGAAACATATTGAGAATAGAATACGGAATTCTATTTTTGCTTCTCATCATTTCAATTTTATCTTCTCTTTTAGTCTCAAAGGAGATCCGTAATTTTCATATGGAATTCTTAGATGACACAAAAACAAGGTGCGACTATCAATAATATAATACAGGTTTGAAAGCACCTGTTAGCGTTATGATTAGGTACAGTAATTATGACAAAATTGAGGTGCATATATGTGGTGTATATTTTATCATTCATGAATTACTTGCAATGTTATCAAATAGATTAACATTCTTTGTCTCGTTGTGTAACCTCATTTGACCTCATGAAATAAGTTCTAATTATTATCTGGCCGTATAACATTAACGTACTATATTGTAATTATTGAGAAATGAAGTTCTTCCGGCGCTCTGTTTACAATTAATTGAACATGAATGCCTCTCGAGCAGTAGTCCATCATTTAGGTGCATGCAACGCTGAGCTTTGTAATAAAGATATATCGGTGACTACATTTTGCTGTCGAGATAAACTTCATGAAATGATTGATGCCCCAATTTGCGTACAAACATCTCGGCTTTCAAATAATAACATGATAATTTTAAGTAATTGCAAACGATAACAAGTAAATATTGATATTATCCAGCCCGCAGTCTCGGAGAAACTTTATCATGAAAGATTTATCATGCCACAGAAGATTTGTTTGATTGTGTGATTTGATTGTAAATAGGTATTACAATAGATGTACATACATACATACATACATAGATATGAAAGATATATCATGCCACAGAAGATTTGTTTGATTGTGTGATTTGATTGTAAATAGGTATTACAATAGATGTACATACATACATACATACATACATACATACATACATACATACATACATACATACATACATACACACATACATACATACATACATACATACATACATACATACATACATACACACACACACACACACACGTACATACATACATACATACATACATACATACATACATACATACATACATACATACATACACATACATACATACATACATACATACATACATACATACATACATACATACATACATACATACATACATACATACATACATACATACATACATACATACATACATACATACATACATACATACATACATAGACACTACAACTTAAATAAATTCACTTCGATTGTTTTTCTCCCTTAAAGCCAGTATTTCAAAAAAATGGAAGGAAATCGAGATACTATTGCAAATAAGAGTAATATATTTGTATATATTTATATACATATATTAACTGAGGGAAGCCAAAATGGTAGCATTTTAAGCTCTGTTTATTACATGAAAGTGACAAGCTGTCTCATATTCCAAATGGAATATATTGGCGGATGTTAGTAATATCCTGAATACAATGAGAGAAGTATATGTAATGATGTATATAAATTCGAACAATATGCATAGTTATAAACTTTAACGATTGAATTATTGATGAAGCCGACATATACGACTTGTACAATAAAAGCAAGTTAACCTGTAACACAGCTGACGAGACTATCTCATTAACATTGCTACATTCCATTGTTTTGCTGGACGAGAAATCATGATTATTAGCATTGCTACATTGTATTGTCTTGCTATTCAAAAACCTTAGCGATAGTTATAGTATATATCCATGCCTGTATGGATTTCAAGAAACACTGTTCAGTCAAAAGTCTGTCACTTCGTTTGCAGACAGTTTCATATTGCTTAAACGGCCCTGTTAACTGGAATTGAGAACAAAATGTAATGTTACCGAAAATAAGAGATGCCCTGTCTGTTGAAAAAAATGTCACGCCAGTCAACGTTCTGTTTCAGGTTACCTGACTTCCATTGTATGATGTACACTCGACTTATTTTCGCTTCTAACATAATTACAACAGCACGTACAGTTCACCATGTGTGTCTATTTACCAACTGTCACATTTTTATTTTATTACGCTCTTAAAAAGTCCATTGTTCGATAATACGTTAACAGGTGTTGCCACCGAGTCTAATATCGGAGTTATCAATGTACGTTCTATGATGAATTTCTGTTGTATTGTGAATCCCAAAACTACGTTTGATGGTCGTCCGGTGATCTCCGCATGGTTGATGTTTTATCAAAAGATTTCTACTCAAAATGGAGGTAATGAGACCATCCCCAACAAAACATCATCCTTCCCTAATTACTGATGTTTGATAAATCGAAATACTGATGAATTGGCTAACTGACTACAGTAGACCGTGACTCATCCAATACAGGAGGATTTATACGCTCACTGCTTACTATTATAAGCACCATTTCAATTTTATGTTTGATTTATTCCGTTATCTTGAAATACCGATGGTTAATGTATGCCTCTTCGTCTTATCATGGGGAGTACGTTCTTGCAATTACGATATACTCCCGGATGTTGCAGTGAATTTTCTGACATCGAAATGGGGCCTCCAGACAGTATGCAGAAGCTCGTATGCGCTGTACGTTTATCTGGTATGGAAATTAAGTAGCTTACGAAAAAAAACAATTGACCTCTGACATTTGCTTCAACCTCTGACCATTGCTAATAACGTCAGTAGAAGGGTTATCCGTGGAGATCATTGCTGGCACGACTTTGGTTCTTGAAATTCTCCATTCTACGTCAGCTATCTTTTTTTCATTAGCGAGGGCAAAGAGTGCACAACTGAACATCTATAGCTCTGCCGTGCAGTTATGTTGTAGACAGAATCAGCTATGATGCATTCATTCTTCTTTTCTCGGCGTTTCTATCGTACATACGACATGAATTTAAAACTCAAGTATCGATAGATAAATTGCGTTGTACCCAATCTTTTCCACGTCATTAATTTGCATAAACATAGAAAAAGTGAAATTTTTAGCTTTTGTTTGCTAACATCACTTAGTATACATTCAGTCATTTATCAAAACATCTTACACATGGCTAACTAACGTATTGGTTTCTGGAAATATGAAAGGATAAAACATTAAAAAAACCTCAAAATATCATATTCATTTTTCTTGCTTAAATACCTCAAATTAACGCTTTTAGAATGATATAAAACTAATCAATTATGTTTTTGGAGCATAGAATACTACTGTAACAACTCAAGTAGAGGACGGCTTTGATCTCAAGTGACTTACAAAATACACTTTCGTTAATAACACGACGGTTGCTTTTGAACAAGATGGTTACACCTTTCCCTCTTTCATATTGATATGAAAAAGATGCCGATGTCATATATAAAAGACAGGGTTAAGACGTACGACCACCCTTGTTATTTGAAGATTGAATGTGACGAAAGAAGTAATTTATCATTGCCGCTAAAAATTTCACTTTTACAAATTGATAGACGCATACTCAAAAATTTTACCAGGTAGAACCAACTTACGTATTATCCCCAATATATTACTTCGTTCAGCTAAGGAAAATACGAGTGACCTAAAGGGCCTTGTCAATTCGAGTCGTCGACTTAAAATGCTCCCTCAGGTCACCTCATATTTCATCGAAAAATAATATATTTTAGACGTATGTAAGTATAATTTATGACAAGTTGGGAAGCGTGAAGTCGACGTCGATCGTTTGGAATGGCGAAGACACGCGATGTGTAATGACATAGAACGGCTAGTATAAATCCTGTATTGTTTGGTTCGAACATGTTCAACTTGGCTAAACTCGCGTGTGGTATACTAGTAAATGAAGATGGTCGTGCTCTGTATATAACTTTCACCCATCGAGTCTCGTTAAGCTAACACCGACTTCGTAACATAATGATACCAGATATGACACATTTAAACTTTAGCAGGTACTCCAGGAATATATCCCTTCACAAATTACTGGAAAAATTAACTTGTTACTTGAAGTTAAGAACACCAATCTCCCGAGGACATGAATGAGACAGGAATGATCAATTTCCAAAGACATGCCTGTTTTTAAAGTATCTAGTGATTATTTTTAGTTCCATTGATGTCAGATTTTATTGAGCAAAAGAAAAAGCCGAACTCCCATGGGCGTGATTGAAAGGAGGAGTGTAAACAACCGTGTGTGCCGGAAAAAGCGAGGTTCAATTAGCTACATTATCGGATATCCCCCAAACGACCTAACTCATACTCACAATTATTTGCACTGACATATTTTCAACTTCAAAATATCACTTATGTCACCCTTCGGAATAAATGTACATATAACATTTTCTGCCAAAACAAACGTAAATTCCCTAACTGTTGCCAGTTGACGGTAAATGGGAATCGTATGTGTATACCTGGTAAAATGTGTTCATTAAGGATCAGCAGACGACGATGAAATCCGAACTATTTCTAGGGAAGTGTCCCATGCCTACGTGCACGTGTCAGAGATACCTAATTAGAGAGCTCCGACTAGTCCGTAATTAGATGGCTTTTTCGCTCGTTATGAGATGATATGATGGAGGTCATTTTGGTACGTGCTCAAAACTGTGATGGAAAATAAAACAAAGTATATTTAATTGAGGTCATTTTTAGCATAACTCAACTGTGGTTCAGTCGTGCTAATGGCGTGGTAAAATGTGTGCGTGTGTACATGTGTTTGTGTAACAAACGAACAGCGACAGCGAAATGATAATGTATATTGCATAAGAAAAAAGATGATATTGAACAAAAGAACGATTCAATCTATAACCCCAACAGTTCAAGGAACTTGAGATTGAATTGATTAACAAATACGTGTTCTTCCATATAATTTCAGATTTCAACCAACCGTCTGTCATACAGTTTTAACCTTTGGGAGTCGTTCCCAGCATGCAATACGCGCGAATACTATTTTCTATATACTTCAGTTGTTGCTTTTCATTCCATAATTATTTCTCAGCTCAAATAAAATTTGCGTTTTGGATGAATATGTTATGTGAGCTGAGATTGTGAATAAAGCCTGTTAGTTGTTATAGTCATGCAATGTAAGAATTTCAATACTGATGTGTCCCATGTCTTTCCTAAATGAACATCAATAAGTATAAATTGAGAAAGACAAAGGGTCAACTCCCGTTGATTTCCTCTGCGTACAATCCATTGTGGGGGTAACATGTCGTGGAGTTGGTGTGTTCATGACATAACTTTCAACGAGTTTTTACTCGCTAGACCGACTAAGAATTGTTTCAGGCAAACACTAACGTAGTGTGTGTTACATGTGACAAACTGATTCTTCAAATTTAGAGATGAGGGGACATCGATCACGTGATGAATACAAGTATTTCATTATATTATTTCAGGAGTAAGCTTCCATTAGTAAAGTACTAATGCTGAAAACCATAGGGGCTAAGTAAATTTTCAAAAAAAAACATCTGTGCGTAGAATTTCAAACCCACCAAAGTGTAAATTGGGTCGGTTACCGTTTAATGAGTACAGGATCAAAATGAAATATTTTTAGCTCAAGTAGTCAACAGTGTCTCAATAAAAACGACTTGATTGTGTTTAAATGTACCGTGAAAATAATTATTTGATTTCCTTGGATAAATAGGAATGAACACCGACATTTCAATAACGAAATATCATAATCGATTTCGTCCTAGGTCATTACCGATCAAGCTGTCACCAAGGTTACCATAAGTTCCCCAAATGCGTAGACACGCCAGGTGCTTATAGATGTGAATGTGGACCAGGTTTTGAATGGAACAGTCAAATGTGTGTAGGTAAGTACGTTGTAAATATTTCTATTACACTTGCACAGTAATATCGGATAGGAAATGATTTTTGCAGTTGAAATGAGTGTGTCGATCCCATTTTATCGTCTGTATTCCATGAATGTGACGTTTTGGCTGGAAAAAGCCGGCATGCTATAAAACGTAAAAATGGACCTTTCGCTATGGCATATACCCTCGAAAAATGTGAAATGTTTAATGTGTAAAATGTCGACAGTTGCCCGTGCTTTAATAGTTACAGTTTTACTACAGGCCCTCTACGGCTTAATATTTACCAGGTAGGACAAGGGGGAATATCATAAATTTTGACAAGTGCAGCAACTCTACAAAATTCCAATGCTTTCAGCAAGGTTTTCGAACTAATGTGATGCCTGACACTATGACTACTCAAGAGCCTTGCTTTCAAACTCAAATTGTCACATTGTTAAATCTGGGCATTACTGATGTTACGTGTGAACTATCGATGACAAATTGAATATTCATTAAAGTTACAAAGCTACGTGCTTAGAATACCTGACAGCTTCAACTGCCAGTTGTCTTTGCTATAACGATTAGCTAGATCTGTGTTTTTCAGGGGAAGGAGGGAATGAGTGAGAGAGAGAGAGAGACAGAGACAGAGGGAGACAGACAGACAGATAGACAGACAGACAGACAGACAGACAGACAGACAGACAGACAGACAGACAGACAGACAGACAGACAGACATATTAAGATATTGTCATTTGTTGTCTTTCTGCAAGGTCACTTGTTAAAATGTCTCAAACAATTTGACAAGGGGTGGAAAGTCATTGTCAAAATATTCTTAGATTTTACTCTACATTTGACAGTACAGGGACAGGTGACCCCTGGAAGAGAAATGAAAGTTTAACGTGTGATCAGCAAATTTAACAGGGCTATTTATAGCAATTGATTATTATGACTATTTCCATGGTGACTGAATTTTTGTCTCAAATAGTTATTTGAATAACATACAACTCTCAGATAACACAAAAAGAGATAACTTATTAATATGTTCAACTTCCGAGTTGGGAATTTATTTCAGTTGTAAATGCCTGCAGCCATGACTACTTATCAAGAACAAGACTTTATCAGGAACAAGACTTTGTGCGAATTGACAAGATTTTGCCGCCAAATAGAATAAAACAAGCCAGAATTTAACCTTGACAAGGGACCCCGGGGGTAAATATCGGAGATGTGCTGTGAATATAAAAACGATAGTAACTGCATGAATACAACATAGAGTCTGACGTAAATTCTATCAACCAACTGACAACTTTAATCTAACAACATTTGCGCCGTGTTTATTTATTAGAAAGGACACATTATGACCCGAGGCAACACGCTTAAACGCTATCTCAAAGAAATCTCTTTGCTATCTATTTTGTGTTCCATTTGGGTCGTTTCTTGAGTCACTTCTCTGACTGACAATGCCGGAGGATCACATAAAATAAGTCTGGCAAATTGTACTCTTGGTGGCTAATACGTCCAATTTCAATCCATTACGAATTGTGTGTTTTATCGAGATTTAAACTAATCGTCATTGTTTAAGGCCACCATGGGCAAAATGTCATCTAAATCTACTTCCAAGCAGTTCAGGACAATTCCTAAAGTACTACTTCTCAATTTAAGTAATAATTCTGTAATTTTGTAATCGTGTGATCAGTTTAAAGTTTATAGCTCATTAGAAATCATGTTGATCTCTACAGGATATATTAATGCTTCACCTATTTCTCGGTTGGCAGTGAATAAACACACGCACAATCAGGTACAGTTGTAAACAATGAACAAAATGGCGGAGGCTTGAATCTTGCAAACGGAATATCACACATAATAAACGTTCTTTGAAATATTTTTAAGTGCGTGATTTAAACGAAACACAGGACATCACCATGATACTGCTATCATTACAATGACGTTATTTATACCTCCTTGTTGAAAAGCATAGATTGACCACGTGATCATTCTTAAATCACTGTAAAGTACAGTAGTTGCTGCTGCAAAAATACTGAGCAATAAATTTGATAAACCCCATAAGTCAATTGCAAGTGATGGTTAAGTAAACATCAGGAAGTAGAATACTGTGAGTATCCTTAATATACAGATATAAACTCGGCTTGTACCCCTTTAATGTATTTTGTTCATTACATGTAGAAATAACTTTACAAGTCAAAAACAAATGTGTCATAAACATATATTTGTTTAACCGTCACTTAAGACAGCTTTGATAAAACGGGGTGAGATTATCCACGATAAATATTTTAAATGGTTTTAGATATTCTCAAAATGTCTTGCCTGACTTAATCTCATGATGGTGTTCCCTAAAGGCATTCTGAAATGGCTTCATTAATTAATTAACCTAAACGCTGCTATCACTGTCAAGTGTTATGAGATGAATTGATACCAAGGCTGTGTCAAGGATAGGCGGATTGAAGAAAAAAAAATAAACAAAAACAAGTATCTATCCATCTCTCATGGATACTTCACATTAAAAATGTAGCATATTTTTAATGCAAAGATAATGAAAGTAAACTTGCAGTGGTAGTACACAACATATGCTTTACAATGTCAACGAAACTGTAGAAATTCCTCGAGGAATATAGATGACTAGATATCTGAATATCACTGAACTATATTCTATTGAAAAATAGAAATATTGAAGATATTATAAGAAGGGAGGTTTACATAGTACCCTCTTCTAATATCAGACGAGTTGGACTTGCAGTAATGTCTTTCTCACAAAGCGACAACTTAATTACCTGTACATGTAATACGGACCAGCTATTTGAACTAATTTGGACAGGAGAAGCTACTATTGTTGTTGATGGTTTATATTGACGATAATCTGAAATCTACCACAAATCAGACAAGCTAAAACTTTTTTGTGAGAATTTTTGTTGAATTCTGTCGCCTTGTCAAGGCGTTAATATTCATAGAATGCAATGCGAAACTGTATAAGATCAGAAAAGTGATCCCGAAGTTTCTGAACTGAGAAAAAGCTGACCTGGGAAAATAATTGTAAAGCTAATTGAAATTGTGTAAATAATACACGTTTTCCTCAATATCTGTTTTCGTGTAGTACATACAAGATATTGTTTCTTTCAGAACTAGCCATCTCTAGGTATAAGGGCAAATGAATTATATACGACAGACAGACAGACAGACAGACAGACAGACAGACAGACAGACAGACAGACAGACAGACAGACAGACAGACAGACAGACAGACAGAACTTAAATTTTAACATCCCCGGATAAACTAAATCTGGCAGTAAAGGACATTTTTTTAATGAAATAAATTCCGTGTTTGATATCCCAACAGCTAAAGCAGCAGATTCCAGACTTGAGTTCCTTGATGTCTCACCTGTCGGCTACACTCTCCTTCTCGGAAAGACTTTCCCCAAACTATCAGCATTCACCATTAGCATGTGGGTCAAAACTGGAAATATTGAAAGGGACCGGGTATATTTATCCTATTGTTATAATGACCAAACACCACAAATTATGGTAGAAGGCAGCGGTAAGACCACCAAAGTATATGTCGCCAATCAAGTCGAGACCGTTCCAACTGGACTTACTAAAAATAAATGGCAACACATGGCGTTTACGTGGACAAATAAAGGTATGCTTCACAAAACTTCATACTGTATTAAGATGGTTTTGGATGAATAGGAAACTTCATTTGCGTCTATTATCTCGTCCTTGGTTTCAATAGATGTACCATGTGGATGTTCTTCGATATAAACTGACTATAATAACAAGATTAGTTTTGTAGTGTTACACCTCCGATCTAATTTACAACCTTCGGCAAAGAGGTCTGGTGCTTGAATGACCTCCTGCTCAGGGGCACATAGCCCTATATTCTAGCGGAAACGGGAAGCTTTTGAAGATCATTATGTCTGTCAACACAAATTTGAACTATGTTACGTTCTTTAGGGCATTACATAAAGTAGATTTTTTTTTAGCGAAAGATGGTTAAGCTTACACAGGTTGGTTTGCGCTTTGATATTTAGAAAAAAACAGTAAGATATTCCATTAATCAGTCAATAACACATTCACAAAGGCTAGTATACACTCTCAACAGTTTGCTCTACTACACAAGCACACAGACACCGACACACAGACACAGACACACATACATCATACATGCATACATACATACATACATACATACATACATACATACATACATACATACATACATACATACATACATACATACATGCATGCATACATACACATACATACATACATACATACATACATACATACATACATACATACATACATACATACATACATACATACAGACAGACAGACAGACAGACAATCAGACAGACAGACAGACAGACACGTTAGAAACCACATTAACCCATAAGTCTTAAAATGTCCATTTTTTTAATTTCAAGGAGGTGAATTTGCGGCATACTTTGATGGTCAACAGATATTTCGAAACGACAAGCTAGCTGTAAACGTCACACTCCCTGTGGCAGGAGATTTCGTCCTAGGGCAGGCTCCATGGAGCAGGGAAACCCGCAAATTTGATGCTGAACGTATGTTTATTGGTGATCTTAGTCACGTGAATATTTGGTCGCATGCAATGAACAAATCAGATATACAGAAAATATCAGAAGATTGTAGTTTTATGCAATGTGGTAACGCCGTTCAATGGGTGGATTTCCGAAGTGGGACAAGAGGTTCGATGAAGCTTCGGTGGCCCTCGGGAGTTTTCGGTAGGTATACCGTCACTTTCTTCACATCCTTTTCGTTTTGCATTTCCATATACCGATGTATGTTGTCTACAAAGAAAAGTAGATTTTACACGAAAAGTAACGAGTAGGTTCTCGTTCTGAGGCATCGTCGTCGTCGGGAGAGTTCCGAGGGAATGCTTTACTTTTCTTGCCACCAATCATTAATATAAAAAATGTTTTGAATGTGCCGAGTTCAACTGTTGTTCTTAAAGCTTCGCTGGTCATCGGGAGTATTCGATAGGAATCGTTTCTTTATCTGTTATCAATCTCATGTACATGTTATCAACAAGATTTCAAATTTTCGAGTAAGGCTGTCATTTTAACCAAGTGGTAAATATCTGGGAACAATCATCAAAGACCTTAACAGCGACATCGAGGGCTTCGATTTAATTCTCCGTATAACATCTCCCAATTTAGCTTCCCACGCTCAATTGAGCACAAAATAGATAAAAGAATTTCTTATGCATTTACGTATTAGTGTACCTTGTAAGCTAAAGGTTTGTGTTATTAGCTCTCTAAACCGCAGGTTATCAAACGTGTCATGGACTGACGCCAATTCAAATCTGTGCGTACAATCTAAATGGACGTTATGTTCTATCTTTATGAAATCTTTGGTACTAGTATCTATCCGTACACGATACACATGGCTTGACCCAATTGAATTTACTCATCCGTTTCATCTACTGTATGTTAGCTACAACATTTTAACGAGCTACGTTTTCAATTTGTGATTATATTTATTCATATTAAAATGCCATGTCATGTGAGTATTCTCATTAAATGCCCTTTTTATGTCAATAATTCTAATGAGCTTATTTACATATCTGTATATTCATGTCGCATATACACGCGATGCACATGGCTTGACCAAATTGAATTTAATCATGCGTTTCATCTAATGGACGGTAAAATTGCAATTTTTTTACGACCAGCGCTTTCAATCTGTGATTATATTTATTCACATTTGAATTGCATGCCATGTGAATCTTCTCATTAAACGTCATGTTATGTATATATGCTAATGACTTGATTTGCATATTTAAATATTCATGTTGTGAAAATAGTGGGGTGAGCGTTTGCAGGTACAATTCAGGTCATTGGGTTTATTTATCCAGTACTGACTCGGTAGTTTGTGGTTTCAATTCAATTAACATTTCACTAAATTTTGCAGAAGTGTGAATGTAATGTCTTTGTTTGATTCACCAATAACCTTATCAAGTATCAAAAACGCATCAGAATGTGACAATCTGACAAACATTATTAACGGTACATATATTCGACATGATGGTTGTATTAGCTAGCTAGAGAAATAAATACAATATTAGATAAACAAGACACTGTCAAACAGATTAACAATCAAACACGCAAGCACACGCATACATACACACACATACATACATACATACATACATACATACATACATACATACATACATACATACATACATACATACATACATACATACACACACACACACACATACACACACACACACACATACATACATACATACATACATACATACATACATACATACATACATACATACATACATACATACATACATACATACATACATACATACATACATACACCGATCCTATTGTACTTCATTGCTACATGTGTTCCGTTTAATAATCAACATAATTCACTTCCATTGCCATAAGGATGAGGAAAATACATTGCTATAATTATTCGAATTCACTTCTCACATTAATATTGTAGCTGAAGTGATGGCAATAGGGCGCCCTCACAGCAATGTATCCCCGTTCATCGTGTGGAATTTCATGTTATAAACATTAAACAAAGTAACGTTTTTGATAGTTATATTGAGTATGAAATGTTCCTCTTGTACCGGCTATCATGGTATACAATATATAAACTACCATGTACTATTTAGATTTAGAATATATTTCTGTCTGTCTGTCTGTCTGTCTGTCTGTCTGTATGTCTGTCTGTCTGTCTGTCGTTGTGTACATATCTGTTTCTCATAATCAATATTACCTTCATCATTATTTCCTTAAGTTTTTGAAAAGGCAGAACACTTTAATGTTTATGAACAGTCAGAAGGGAATATGTAATTGAGTACCTGATAGGATAGAGCTCAAAGTGTACTTGCTTTAATCCTAATCACTTACAAAGGCTGCAATTGACTGTAAATCGAAAGTGTTCTTAGCACAACTAAATTAAGATTCAATAATGCTATAGATATAGTGAAGGGTGTGTGTGTATATGTCTATTCGGTGGAATGTTCAAGGCAAAGTGATCGGATATGATTGCGATAGGCAAGTATTAAAAAGGTCAAAGCAAAAAAATGATTTGATATTATGTTTTTCGTATATGAACATTTAATCCCTATGTAACTTTAATCATGTGATTATTGAATGACGATGTGGTCAGTTGTTCTACATTACCATTGGCGTTGTTTTTTTCTTTTGACAGGAACAAGTTGCAGTAGAGAGTCAGGTGACGTCCAAGCATGTGATCTCTACTGTAGTCATACGATTGGTAAGTTGATATTTTCTATTCACGAATGAACAAACGAACGAACGAACGACCACACAGAAACACTGAGAAAGTGGCAAACACACAAACACAAATCAAAAACGTAAATACAAAAGACATTTACGAAAGGATCCATTGGTGGCAGTAATGCGGGAACAAACAATACCACCACGAGGGTGGATATGGAAAAGGTAAAACCAACATTCCAAGTTGAAGATGAACAATAAAAACATATATACGATTACGCTCTGCCACTGCGGTATAGAGCACTGTCTTAGCAGATTGATACTCACCGAGTTATATATATATATATATATATATATATATATATATATATATATATATATATATATATATATATATATATATATATATATATATATATCAGCAATACCTAAACCATTTTATACCGCCATATAACCAACACTAACTATCTTGTAACAATACAGCCATAACAAGAACATCCAATAATGTCATTTGACGTAATTCAATCTTTCTAAATGTCAGTGTAAATTTACTACACATCAACCATCCGTTGCTGACACGTTTCAGATTGTCATGTGTACAGATTTATTCGCAAACTATCAAGGGGCTCGTGACCTTTTGACCTTACAATCAATCGTGGCACTGAACATTCAGTTCTTGATTTGTAGCTGATTAAACAACTCGATGGTGTTCGGGCAGGATGAATCAATAATCTCAGTGCACTTACCCACATTACAGATGAAACTTAGGAGTACGTGATGCACTTATTTTACCCTAGTGTTTCAACATGCCAGGCAGTATTCTAGTTTTTTTGGCACTCAAACTCAGTATTACTGTTTTCAGGTCCACAATGCAACCAAGAATATGCTGGCAATATAAAATGGCCGAGAACTCCTGCTGGAAAGACGCAGTCTCTACCATGCCCTGGAAAGGGTGATTATGCAACCGATTCGAGTCCTGTCCGTAAGTAACCGTCGCTGATTCCAAAAGGTTGTTCGTAGAACATTGCTGTGTCATACATTTTGCTACTACCTGCTTCACAGGGAGGTTTAAGATATTTCCATTCTGAACAGTGATATGCCGTCTTAATTGGTCTGAATGTTCGCAAAACTTGGAGTCGATATCATTTCATATCACCAATCCACTCGAGTAAAAGGTAATATGACATTCAGGCACACCGATAGCGCCCACATCGAGTGTCTTACATGGCATTTCGATCGATCGATAGAGACAGACAGACAGACAGACAGACAGACAGACAGACAGACAGACAGACAGACAGACAGACAGACAGGCAGACAGACAGACAGACAGAATGTATATTAATACAGTCATACAAAAATAATGTTGTCACGGTGGTTACGACTGACAAGTGCCGGCCATACACACAGCTTTGTGCACTTGCCTGCTGCGCGTACCTTTATACGACAAAATGGCATGTGATGAGAGTATGTAGAGAGAACCTTTATAAGACAAAAAATGTCATGTGATGAGAGTATGTAGAGAGAAGTAAAATGATTGAATGTTAAAAACAAATTGGATAGGTCGCCCTCAAACAGTTACCCTGATTGGTTGCCATTCACAACTCAATGCCCAATAGGTGCATCACTCTGTGTTTCTGTAACATTCCACTACCTGTAGAGCTTATCACAAACACGTACTTTCCACTGAGAGTATTTTGAATGCTTTGCTTTTGAAGATGTGTCAACATTTTTATGTTGAAGCACCATGCAATAACTTTGTAGTTAAATTCGATGTTGGCGGCAGCCATGGTGGAAAAGCAGTCAACATTGATAGAACAAAAGGAACTCTGTGATTAGTCAAACTGCTGATGGCTAATGACAGGTTGTAACCGTTTGAGGGCGATCTGAGATAATATGAGTTTCAACGACTTTCTTGAAGGCATTTGACGGAGTCGGAGAGATAAGATAGTCACAATGACTTGATTATTCAAGGTAACTATAAAAGGGGCCTACGCAAATGTAACTTGACTAAATATGAGTAAACATTAAGACTGACTTTATGTACAATAGATGTTTGTAGGTTGGTTTAATGGTTTCTTCCTTTTACCCTTTATGCTTACAGCATTGGCAAATAGATCGTGTGTAGAGACCGGTGGAACACATGGAATGTGGGAGGAACCCATTATGATCGAGTGCGCTTCCAAAGAACAACTAAATCTTCAAAAACAAGTAGGTGTAACTGAACAACAACTTTGCACATACATTATAATAGGCATAACTGGAAATCCTACGCTTTCATGTTGCCAAATTACATTTATCATGTTGATAATTTCCCCATATGTTATACCATTCAGTATTCGTAATTATGCACAGACAAGGGTCAAGGGTCATATTCCCATCCTCTTTCATTTACTTGGGTTTAGCTTAAAACCTATCCTAGACTGACACCAGTTCCTTGGGAGACTTGTTTTGCCTCATAATCTTTAAATTGAATTTGTTATTCATTTTGAATTTTAGGAAGGAAAATGTTCTTTATTTTCCCAGTTACTCGTAGCCTCCCAAGGGACTGGTGTCAGTCCTAGCGCTCAGATGTTATCAACCTAAATTGTGGTCACCAAACAAAGAGAGAATGATAGACAGGTGCACATATTACTGTAGCCAACCAGACAAGAGGGTAGTAAGACTAAGGTTGCTATATATGCAAATTAGTCTTACTACCCTCTCGTCATGACGTAGGCAGGTTCAGCCAATCACAGCGGGGAATATATTCTGGGTGATTTAATAATGACGTTACCCCATGCATCATAGTGTATGTTGGTGGAGCCGTTGCTACATGCAAATACATTTTTAATGCTGATCTGTTGGGCATATTGTTAAGCATGTGTGGTGTGAAATAACATCAAACGACAGTAAACCATTTGTGCCCTTTGACCAAACTGTGTACTTTATTCTTTTCAAACTTTTACTCAAGTGAGAATACTTACTAAAACCTTCTAATATAATGTCAATAGCAATACATGCCTTCTAAGACATTACCGTTGTTTTCTGGCCTTGAACGGTTGATTGCAAAGTGGAGATTTCCTTGCTTCTCCTTTATATGTATAATAAGTTACAGCATCGGACCGTTTATAAGTTATATTTTATTATTATTATACCAGGTTTGAGTTCAGGTAATTGCTTCAGTAAGTAGAATACTGCAAATACCTCTGTTTACGTCTTTCAGATACAAGAAGCAATAGGACGACCAAGCAAGAGCAAATCGTTCCTCTTACAGTTGTCCAAAAAGCTTGATAACTTCACCAGGACTGTCTTTAGCAAGAACAACCCTACTGATTTGTCAATCCACATCGGTTGTGTACAACTACTTGTTGACGCTCAGAGTCAGTCACTTCAACAAATCGGATGGTCCGAAGAGATGTTGCAATTTTCACAGACTCATTTTGTTTATCCTACGTTTGAGGAGACTAAAGAGTTCACAAGGGTAACTAGAAGTGTAGTACATAGCTAGTACTTAGCTTTCGTGTGGTACGATTATATACTGTTAAGCCTGTTCGTCAATATATTTCTTCTTTCAGCCAAGGGAAATACGAATGACTTAAGTGTCTTTATTGTCACTACGAGTCGCTTGACTCACAGTAACAAACCATTATATTAAGTCAAGAGTGTGTCCCGACTGAATGAAGAAAAATATTGGGAACAACATTACCCCCCCCCCCCACACACACACACACACACACATAATTTACGGAAAAAATAATGGCGACTTAGAAAGTTTTGAACCGGTGGTGTAGACACGGGTTGTCGTTACATGAAACGAACAGGGTATGGAATCCAGATTTTCTGTTTAAAGAAATAACTTGGCGTGTGCATGGTTTACTTACTGTTATTTGCACGTTTTCTTATGCGGATACATAATGGTTTCTAATATTGTGGAGAGACGTATAATGCATAATCTTCCATATTTCAACAAAGCAGTAAAAAAGTTACGTTTTACTCTGGAGAATGAATTGAACTAATTAAATGTGGAAAACTACAACAACAACAACAACAACAACAACAACAACAACAACATAGTAGTAGTAGTAGTAGTAGTAGTAGTAGTAGTAGTAGTAGTAGTAGTAGTAGTAGTAGTAGTAGTAGTAGTAGTAGTCTAGTAATGGTAACTATTTGGATTACCTTGTCCTTGACAGATAATGAGTGACGTCATCAATATCATTATGGACACAAAGCACGATGCTGCGTGGTCAGCGACAAGACCCAGAGGAAACCAGGCTTCAGATTTTATAAAAGTGATACAACAATTCACCGATGTCATAGCAACCAGTTTGGTTCTGCACAGGAGGAGAAGAGAAATTTCCCTCCAAGAAGCGTCTATCAGTGCCTTAACTAACAATTTTCGTAAGTCAATGAATTGTATATAAAAAATAATAGATAGATAGATACATAGATACATAGATACATACATACATACATACATACATACATACATACATACATACATACATACATACATACATACATACATACATACATACATACATGCATACATACATACATACACATACACACATACACACATACATACATACATACATACATACATACATGCATGCATGCATGCATGCATACATACATACATACATACATACATACATACACACACATACATACATAAATACATACATACACACACATACATACATACATACATACATACATACATACATACATACATACATACATACATACATACATACACACATACACATACATACATACATACATACATACATACATACATATATACATACATATACACATACATACATACATACATACATACATACATACATACATACATACATACATACATACATACATACATACATACATACATACATACATACACACATACATACATACACACATACACATACACATACATACATACATACATACATACATACATACATACATACATACATACATACATACATACACACATACACATACATACATACATACATACATACATACATACATACATACATACATACATACATACATACATACATACATACATACATACATACATACATACATACATACATACATACATACATACATAGATTGGTGTGATACTCCTAAGGAGGTGGTACCAATCAATTATCCAGATAGATAGATAGATAGATAGATAGATAGATAGATAGATAGATAGATAGACAGACAGACAGACAGACAGACAGACAGACAGACAGACAGACAGACAGACAGACAGACAGACAGACAGACAGACAGACAGACAAATAGATAGATAGATAGATAGATAGATAGATAGATAGATAGATAGATAGATAGATAGTTCTGATAGACAGCAGAGAGACAGACAGACACACACACACACACACACACACATACACACACACACACACACACACACAAATACATATATATTTCCTACAGATAGTGAAAGAGCACAGGTGTGTTAAATAATTATGCCTGAATAATAAGAATTTGTATTTGACTTTGTCTTAAAGAACTAGTCCTAACTACAGTCAAGATGGGTGATTTTAAAGGTATGACGTTCCCCCCAATAAGCGAAGATCTTCCAGTGCACACCAACTATTTATCTTTACCTCAAGAATTATTTGATGAGGTAGATCTAGCTCACAGTAAGTAGTCTTTGTTGATTATATTCTTTCAAACATTTGGATTTTGTGAAACTATTGTCAACATTATGTTTATGTATAGAAACATAATGAACACTACAGAAATATAATGAACACCACAGCATTGCAGGGTGAAATACTATGTCCACACCACCATCATCGTTACCACTACTACAACCAGCACAACAATACCACAAGACCACCATAACAAGCCAATCACCACGACCAACAACAACAACAACAACAACAACAACAACAGCAACCAACATCACCATCATAAGCACCACAACAACACTACCGCCACCCCCACCACCACCACAAACACAGATACAATTATCACCACTACTACCACCAACGAACCAAAAACCACCACCACCGCCGCCACCACCATCATCATCATCATCACCACAACCACTAGTGTCACTACCCCTTCCAATACTATCACCACCACAACTACCACTGACAAACCAATCAAACAAACCCCACCACCACCAACACCACCAACACCACCACATCTACCACTACCCCAGGCTACTATCACAGGTACCACCAACATCATCACAGCCATAACCACACCAGTCATCAATACCATCACATTATCATCGCCATTAACTGACCCCTGCCACAACCATCATCACCACTACCAACACCACTACTACTACTAATACCAGGCACATAAAGAATAAAAGTGACATTGGTGACAACTACACAAAGCCCAACTAACACTTTTAAGTATTATTTTGCATAACATACTATTTTTTGCTACACCACATAGTGCAATACCCTAAATATAATATCCCACATAGTGGTGTGCATTACACCCATGAACACCATACATGTACATATACTGAGAACTACCTGGTACTACTACATAACATATGTTATCATATACGTCAAAGTACATATTCGATTAATTCTATCTTTTTTTCAGATTCAAGTTTTGTTGTCATATCTACGGTAAAATATCAGAATGTTGGCAGACTTCTACCCAATCATCCAGAGTAAGTTAGTTTCTGATTGATTTTCAATTTAATACTGCATACATTTATTCAAATTAATGTTAATTTATGTCGGTGAAAGGTTGTATGAAGGTGGACATTTGTTTGGAAACTTTGGAAACGGTGATATGATAAGATAAAGATATTTCATGCAAGTAAAATGTAACAATTTTTGTATGATTTTAGTCACGCCAGTCAATGAAAAGAAGCATACTGAGTGCTGATGAGATTGTTGTCATGCCAACAACACTTTGTTTCTGTTCATCATGGCTTCCATTGTAAACGAAATTTTGGTTGAACTAACCCTCATATATTGTTTTATGTTATAGACCAATTACTGTAAAGTATTTCCGGGATAAAGTTTTGGAGCATGCACACAAAGAAGATAATGTCAATACACCCATTCTTGTTACAAGAATTCACATGCCAGATTCAGAAGAAATCTTCAGTAACATAACCACACCGATTATAATTGATCTAAACTACCATAAAGTAAGTTACATTTAATTGATTTGTTGTGTGGTGCTAAATCTGTAATGTGGGAATGAACACTTGATTATATTGGATTAATTTTATTGGGGGTTTTCGTATTAATTGTTTAAAAGAGTCGACTCCTATACCCATATAGGTAGATTATAGTTGGTTGTTAGAGTTATGTATGTATGTATGTATGTATGTATGTATGTATGTATGTATGTATGTATGTATGTATGTATGTATGTATGTATGTATGTATGTGTGTGTGTGTGTGCGTGCGTGCGTGCGTGCGTTCGTGCGTGCGTGCGTGCGTGCATGTATGTATGTATGTATGTATGTATGTATGTATGTATCTTTGTGTATGTGTCTGTCTGTCTGTTTGTGTCTGTCTGTCTGTCTGTCTGTCTGTCTGTCTGTCTGTCTGTGTCTGTCTGTCTGTCTGTCTGTCTGTCTCTCACTTTGTCTGTCTCTCTGTCTGTGCATGTGTATCGGGGTGGTTGGGAAATTAATACAAACGGCTGAACCTTAAGAATAACATGAACATTGACATTTACTAGGAATGTCTGTAAACTATGTACTTGTCGACGACACTCGAAAGTGCTAGGCGATGTGAACAAAGAACAGCTGCAAATGTTAGCAAAAGCATCGTTTTATAATGTCTATATAGTAGGACTTTTATCTCTTGCAGCAGTGAGAATGGCACTCTCTTTTCTATTAGAAACCAATTAAGAATACACTCTGTGATGGAATGTGAATAGAATTTAAACTACAGACAAGTCTGTGTTTAAACCAAAGAGTTAGCCTATAGGAACTAGACACTTTCTATTCTGAATTGTGAACAGCTGTGATAATTCTCGATACCTGTAATTTAGTTATGAGAGAGTATTTTACTAATGCTAGAGGGTCAAAATAGAACAAGAAGTTCAACTTACTCTTACGCACACCTCTACACAGGGAACCTTGCACACCTGCTGTAACATTCACAGACCTAGGACAGGGTTAAGCACATAGCTTTACCAGCTCAGTGGGGCGACAGGGGCTGTACCAGCTATGTGTACAATATCCTTGTGACAGCTCTGGCCAGCACACTAGGTGTAATATATGTGTAGCTGGTGTACTAACATCAATGTAACATGGATGTTAAAATAAGCAATGCAGCATAGGTTTTTACAACATCCATGTACACAAGTTTTTCCCACAGCCATGAACCAGCAATATGAGCATAGCTGTAACATAGGTATTTCTCATAGCCATGTACCAGCTGTTTGAGCATAGCTGTAACGTAGGTATTTCCCATGGCCATTCACGTGGCAGAGAGTCGATATTCACATCCATGCAACGGGCATATTTTTCAGAACCATGTACCAGAGCTGTGGAAAAATATACCTGCGATAATTCTCCATACGTGTAATTGACTTTTCTGTGTGTGTGTGTGTGTGTGTGTGTGTGTGTGTGTGTGTGTGTGTGTGTGTGTGTGTGTGTGTGCGTGTGTAGTGGCTGTAGGCAATTCTAGAGGGTTATTTGAATTAACAGTTTACGTTATATCTCCTGGACTTTCTTTCTCTACTTCAGTACAGAGATTTCTTTATAATGTATAATACCTTATCTCTTTTCCAATATTTTAGCCGTTCAACGTCTCTAACCCAGAATGTGTATCTCTTCACCTGTCAAACAAGTAAGACATGTCTTAATTATTATTGTGCTTTACAAATAGTTACAGCACATTGCATGTTAGTGTTCACCGGTTATGTTTGATATAACCACACAGACACCAATAATAAATTGCACATGCTACACTTTAAGATACTAAGATTGAATGAATAGTTTGGGGGGTTTTTTGGCACATTTTGTTTAAATGAAATTTCACTATGCAGACATCAAAACAGTGGTACCTTTGTGTTTGCAGCTAGTAGCAGTAAATTCATTCAGACTTAATGTAGCAAAAAATCTTGCTAACTTGAAGAATAGAATGTGCGTGCAGTCTATTTTTGTTTTTTGTGTGATTGTATCATACAGATCTAGAGCCAGATAACAATAACCAGTGTGGCACTGTATTGTATTGCTTACCATAACTTGATGAAAGTTATTTTGCTACTCAGTATGATAATAATTGGAAAATACACTGTCACTCAGGTTATGATACAATAATGTTCGACAATGTATTTACCATTACCATAAATGCGACAAAATTCTTACTAAATACATTATCCTTTTTCGACTAGTTCGAACGACTGGCAGTGGGGAACCAAAGGATGCCAAGTTATATCCCATACGTACCAAGGAGCTCGATGTCTTTGTCGACATCCGGGGATTTATGCGCTTACAACCGACATGTATGACGATAATGTAAGATATGTTTTCAAATATTCTGACGTCACATTATTCGCTTTATGAGAGATTGTAGCGCACTGAGTCTGCTAGTAGTTTCGTCATTTCAATATTTCGCCTTTATGCGTATAACTTTTAAAATTTAGGTAAATGCTGATACAACTATTAGTTTTATAAAATATGAAATCTTTAAAACGCGCGCCAATCTTTGAATATCCAAACCTAGTGTGAAAATGCAAAAATGTAGAAATCAACTTGAAATTTAGAAACAAAATAAGTTCCGCATGTTTACTTTATTCTGCAAGTAATATTTGCCGCCATTTCCCCATGTCGTCTGCTTAATACTTCTTTTGATTTGTATTTGTAGTGGAATTGTTGCAACGAGAGAGTGTTCGAAGTGACAATACCAGCCTATGTTGGATATATCGTCAATGTCTCATTCTGCATAGCGTCCCTTATCTTATTCTCTCATTTCAAGTAAGTATATGTACTAAAAAGATATTTTACGACAAACTACGTAACCTTTCCAAAGTCTGTGTACTTGAACTACGCATGCTCAGGTTAGACCCTGTCCTTCGTGTTCTCGGTTACCCAGAGACTCTCGCGAGACGGCGAGAATCTGGGTAACATAATAATAATAATAATAATAATAATAATAATAATAACGACTTTTATTTCAAAGAGAAAAAGGGTGACCCTGTTAGGTCCAGCCTAATCTTCCCAGGGGCCCTAATTGCCGCTGCAGTATTTACCATGTATTTTACGTTTCAGCAATTTCCAGTCACTAGTATGTGTACTTCAATCACACTTGATTTTTGAACAAAATATGACCTCGACATGTCTATATGTATCAGACGCCATATTCCGGCTATCAAAAAGACAAAAGATTGTATAGTTTGGCCACTAGGTGCGCTGTTTTAGAGCAGCATTTAGGCCAGAAAGGAGGGCCATGATATTATATGATGTACCAGAGCCTCCTTTGAAAAAAATTATACTCTCCAACTTGATTTACTGCAAAACCTGGTTTCATTCTCAACCAGTGAAAGAAATCTGTCAGCCTTGTTTCAAATCGCACCAGTTCAAATTTATAGAAACTCAAAGAGTTGCTTTTGCCAAATTTTATTGACGGCTTTCCACAGACTTCCATTGGATTTTAGCTCATATGGTTTTTCCTCGTTTGGGGCGCCCTCTTGCGACACTTCCTTCAAAACGACTGAAATGTTATAAGCGCATTCCATTGGTATCTATTAGTATTCACGTGGTAACCTTGTCAAATTAGAAGCATTCTTGAAACTGTTTACTGCAATACCCCATGGTGTTTCCTGCTGTCTTCAGTCGTCACATTATAGGGTTTTTTTACGATTCGATTTGACTGATTAGAACAATGATGACATTAGACTGCACAATTTCCAAGTAAATCTGCAGAGAGGAGGGTGTTATCGGTTCTTCTCTCAAAATTTGCAGAGAATATATTTTTGATATTGTAACTTAGACTACAAATTCAGATGCTTTCGGACACACAGATTTCATCCCTCAGAAAACGATTAACCAAACAAAGGCTTACCCATCACGTGACACTGAACATAGGTGAAATATAGTTATTAGACTAAAACACTCATTAGATATTAATAAACAAATTCTTGCTTTTTGGTTTGTTTCTTTTTAAATTTGTTTTTTTGTCTTGCTTTTGCCAGGTGTGTTTCAGATACTGTTAACGTCCATAGGAATCTGGCTATGTCAATTGTCTTGGCTGAAACAGCATATATACTGGGAGTAGCCAGACGAGAACACGAGGTAACTATTCTACTCTTTCTACCACCTCAGACCACAATGTTGTGGTCTGAAACACTAGTACCACAAAACTGACTCAAATCATTGTACAAGCTATGAGGGCGATCTAACAGATAAGTTGATCCACGGCTAGTCAATCTACGACCCGTGCACGATACCTTTCTTTATGATAACTTTTATTTCGAGAACAAAATCATATAAAACATACAATATGGTACAAGACAAAGATTGCAAGAGAACTTAGATTTCTATGGACATTTAGGATTTTGCTTGAACAGACACAGTAAAAGTTTATTTTGGATCTAAATCAGCTGTACACGATCAGATGTGATGTAATGATGTGTTTTTTTCGTGAAGTCCGCCTCTATTTGGAAAGAGCTCTTTTATGGACAATGGTCGATTGGTATTGTTACTTTCAAGCGCCTTACACCGCCTCTGTCTGTATGTGTGTGTGTGTGTGTGTGTGTGTGTGTGTGTGTGTGTGTGTGTGGTGGGGGGGGGGCTTATAATAGAACATCTCAAAACCTATGTGTAGTGTCGGGGGGCCTATGCAGATTCTTGACTTCATTTCGGGTGGGGTCTTGAATTTTTGAGCGTGTGGGGGAGGAGGAAGTGTTTGACCAAGATATTGTCTTCTCTGCACTTGTTCCGTAATGGTCATCTGAGAAGCCTTTTAATGTGAGTTTTTATGTCTGGCATTCAAAATAGTCTATATGTGTCAAAATCCCAAAGTTCACAACATTTTCCAGATTCCCGTCTTTGACAACATTATACGTCTGTTTCAGGGTGTATGTAAGGGATGTGCCATCGTATTACATTACTTTTTTACATCTGAATTTTGTTGGCTATGCAATGAAGCATTCAATTTATATGTAGAAGTAGCAAATTCTATCCACGCGGAGACTCAACAACAACGACCCATGCTTCGATATTACATCATTGGCTGGGGTAAGTCTTAAGATGTTTTATTAACTTTACAGGATCTAGAACGTTAAAAGCTGTCTTTGTTATCTAACTTTCGCCTCTGACAAAATAAGAGATGTTTGCCCCCAAATTATCCTTTTAAGACGTTTAAGTCTGCAAGGCGCCATCATATAACTAATTGTTAAAACTTCTCGTTTTGTCATTATTGTTTCAACCATTTCATCTCTTATTTTTTTTTCAAAACAAGACACTTTGTTCTCAATTCCAGTTAACAGGATAATTTTAACGCAATAAAAGTGTCTGCAAACTTGTTTAGACCAAGTCTGTAACCACTACTATGAACTTGGTTTGTGTTAGGCACTGAGTTTAGAGGTTTGGTGTGTCAGTGCCCTCAGTGCCAGGGTTGCTAAACTAGCAACTTGGAAACGTGGCTTGTTATACTCGCGTCTCATTCAAAGATTTAACTTGATTCTTGGTGAACAAAGATCATTTCAAGGACTGTATTACTTTTTGTAATGTTCTTTTCACGCAGTTGCCATCCCATGTATGAAATATGCGTCGACAACAAAAAAACCAACAATATGAAAGAAAAAATGCCATGTGTATTTTGCAAATACGCAAAATTAATTTAATTATGTTGGTATCTTGAATTCGCTGCACGGATGTTTCTATGTAATATGTGTATTTAATGTATCTAAAATTGTCTTCTGATAAGCGGCATAATACAATTTATTTCTGTTTTAATTTCAATGATATAGTTTTCCCCGGTGCCTTAGTAGGAGCTTTGCTGGGCGCCAACTGGGAGGGATACTTCGCAGACGATATGTAAGTTTTGTCATTTTAGAGTAACATCTTGGCTTGTATCCAAATCTATAAATATACTGGTTTGTTTTCTTATGCATGTTGTCTTAAGATGAAGACAGTACATTTGGTGTATAGAATGTTATGATACTGTCACACTCTTAGCTTGGACTGTTTTTCACATAGTTCTAGTCGACGACAGGATTTCGATTTCCTGCAAATTGGTGAAATGTGAGAAATGAATGTTATTGATGACTACTGCAATTTTATAACGCGCATTATCCTAGCTATCAATATATAACTACCACCATCACTACTACCACAGTACCACCACCACCACCACAGTACCACCACCACCGTGCCTCTACTTATCGTAATAACTCAGACAGACAGACAGACAGACAGACAGACAGACAGACAGACAGACAGACACAGACAGACAGACAGACAGACAGACAGACAGACAGACAGACAGACAGACAGACAGACTTGTAAATGAATTGGTGGAAGGTATTACCTTAAATAAAATTCTCGAAGCCAACACAATTTATCAAATTTGTCGTTGCAGTTGTTGGATAAACATGGACCAAATATGGCTGTTCGTGGGACCAGTAGCGGGCGTATGGGCGGTAAGAATAATACCTTTATACTAGCCTAGGGAATAAGTGCAAGGCAGTAGTCACAATTCATTCAATTGCCTAAGTGAAAGGCAGTTTTATTTTACTACCCTTTAAAGTCCACAATGACCCAGCAAATAAAGCCATGAATTGCTTTGATGCAAACGTGATGTTTTTCTATATCAGGGATGATGTCATTCATGATTTTATCTTGGGAATCAATGTAAACAATACATCGATATTAATTATGCTAATTGAAGAGAAGACAATCGCATACACCCTGATGTTGTTTATTGTCTTAGTACAGATGACCTTAATGTAAAAAATCCACATAATTAGCTATTTTGAGGGAAGACACGGCATTATAAATTAAGAACTTACAAATAATGGAGACGACAAACAAAGCTGCTTTATAACTCAAGCGTAGTACAAAATGTGCAAAGCTAAGGTTGACGACCGTGTCCATAGACTATCTATCTTACACTGTTATCACCCTAAGAAGTAACTTGAAAGACACGTTTTCATCTAAAAAGAACATCACACATGCTTACATGTACCATAGCACTGTACTAGCTTCTTTACGTCGTTTGTGCCATTTCCTGTCACCCTTTCACTCGGTGGCAATTTCTTGATACATCCCTGAAATTATGTCATTAATTTCATGTTAGGCCTACAAAAATTGTGAGGTTCCGATTACGCTCAATTTTAGAATCGGTGGGGTAGGTAGATTTTTATTTTTATATTTTATACATTTTTTTCATATGTGAGTGTCTAGTTCAGGTACTTAGGTTTTCCATTGTTTTCCATATGGTCTCTGTATTATTGGTTTCTTCTCATTAGATGTAGTCATTACAGATTGGAAGAACAGTTTTATATTGTCTTTTTAAGTTGATGTCAGTTTCTGCATCCACTACTTCTTGTGAGACTTCACAATTTTCGCGATTTCTTTTTCTCGAATACGCATAAAAAAAGTTGAGGGTCGGCGTGTCAAACTAGGTGGGGTTGGGTAACCGGAACCAGACAATTTTTTTTCTAGGCTTTACAGATCTCCCTTGTACAATTAAGCGGTGCTCAAATATAATATTGCAGTAAGGTGGAAAAACATAAGTAATACTCTATGAAACAAAAATAGTATATAAACATTTCCTGGTTTGTCGTGTAATGTAGTCGTTGTAGCTGAGGTAATACTAGGTAGTAACTTTGGTGGGAAGGGTTATCTCAACAAATTTTGTCCTAAATTTTCATCCTTAATCTTGTTAAAACTACACTGGTGCAATTTTTTTAGGAAGACTTAGTTGAGATGGTATACGAAGAACGCCGTTTCATGAATCTGTAATGTCAAGTTTTGCGGGTGAAAGGTTCCCCTATTTCGTGTATAGCCACTGGCGTCTACAATTATGGCCGGCTGGACACGCTACGTACATGCATTGGTATGGTGTAGATTGACACTACGTCTATGATCATTGGTCCACGTATATAGTGTAGCTGTTACGACACCCTCTACATACATATGCTGCTTTGTTGATTTTAATCATAGACTTTGGAGAAAGATGTCTGTGAACTTATGGATATTTATATCTAATAAGTCAATCGGTTGTCATAGTAATATAGTGATATAGCTTCTCGACTGAATATTGAGTATTACGTCGTGGCTTTATTCCCGTAGATATCACTTGGACGGGGAGCTCCGTCTTAAGCTAGCTAATCTCAACTCTATCGGACGTGACGCATTTTAACGTGTCTGTATGTACGTGTGGATGAGAGATCTCTCGAAGGTCTCTTCGTACCGTCAGAACAAAAATAATTGAATATCTTATTCTGTTGAAGAGCTTTGAACCGTGGACTGCTCTGTCCGAGTGGCATCTACAGAAATAAAGCCATAATGTAATATTCAATATTCGGTCTACAAGCTATATCACTATATTACTATGACAACCAAATTACATACTAGGTATTAGGTATACATTTCAGCTGTCGTAATGCCACGCATAGTGGAAAAATGAGAATGGACAATTTCGACAGTTCTCAGCTCTGTCGGGCGTGATGTAAAACGTGTATGTATGTGTCAAACACCAGTGAGGATATTCAGTCATATGTCTATTCAAAACACATAACATATACAAGAACCGCATGAAACTTTGATGACGATTAAGTTTTGTGAAATCAATATTCATACCGTTTATCTACAAGTTGTAGTCATATATTCAATGGGCTAGGTAAATAAACAATTCATACAAACGTGTCACATTGTCTCTAATTTGGTAATATCGATTAATATATAAATCCAGTTAAAAGAATTGCGTTTTAAAAATTTATAAGATATGATAGAAATTGGTTGGATGATACAACGCAGTGACAATGAAAGACAATTCTGATGATGTAGTGTTCAAATTAATTGCGGATATTTTAATTTCTTGCTCTGTTGAAGACATTGTTGACGTCAATCGTTAATAAAACAACACGATAATAATTTCGTTTATTTCCGCGGCTCAACGATTTTCCCAATTATGGTGTAAGTGCTGACAGGGAGGCTTCATTAATAATTAATGGTTTGAGTGACAATAAGGATCTAACAGGTGCCGGGATACTCATTATTTGCCTGTCGACATATTTTCTAAATTGAACCGCAGAAGGTCAACTTGAACCGAATCAAATTTGCATTCATGGTGGCTTGGCATATATGCAAATTAAAATGTGTTGCTTCTGTCGTGTCATCATTGATATGATTGTATGTCGTATGGTATTAACTGTCACACATTGCCATGAACTTGATATATAAGTTTTGTTAGTAAATAGATCTACAATTGTGAAGGCCAATTGAAGTTTACTACCAGTATATGTAAAATAACGTACGTGTCACTGGGTACTACAATGAAAGACATATTGCTCGTGTTCTTGACGTTCACCAGCCAACCGTCCTCTTCCATGTCTGAATATTGTTAACTTTGCCATTAATTCATCGAGGTCACAAGTTCTGCCATAAAGTAACCATGGCAACTTTTACTATCCTGCTGGTTCTACCAATAGTACTATATTAAAATTAACAAGAATTCAATAAATAATTCGACAAGAATTAACCGAATTTGCACCAAAACGTTTCAATGAATACAAACATATAATTTGAATCAATAATGAAACAAATTAATTCAGAAGAGAAGAGAAACATTACAAAATGACTTTCAAATTTTGGACATTTATACCCATAGAAGTACTTTCCACTTTTCCCCATTTCAAAAATGTGACGTACAAGCAGTTTTTACGTGACTTGACCAATGGCAATGTAGACCACATACACCCCCCCCCCCCATTACATTTACTTACCTAGGATGGCGGTAATACAGTAATGTATCTTTGGGTAAAATATTAACTACTGCTTCCTGATTGTCAAATAGCAAAGCAATCGCCTATTTTCCTTTCATAACCAGACATGTTAGTGTACAAAGGAACTAGTCACGCTTTAGTGAACATGTTTGTTGCGATACCCCCATGGGCCTACACATAGTCGAACAAAACACACAAATACACAAATACATATTTCGCTATCATTATTATTATCAGTGTTAAATGATTTCCAATATTCATTTTTAACGTCATCAGTTACTTATATTTTAACACAAATACAAGGTTTTTCAGTCCCAAATGACGTTCACACGGTACATGCAATAAATAGGTTGGTAGTACTTTACAAGTCTTCAAAAATTAATGACCATTATTATTCATGCGTGCATGTGTGTGTAATTAGTAGTTTTAGGAGGATGGTGGTCATTATAATGACTAGGGACCAGCGACTGAGTGAAAGCTCTGAATATTTTAGGGAGTTGACAGTTTTTATCAAAACAATCAACGTTTCTAGAGTTTGAGAGTGAATTTTATACCGAAGACTGGCAAATGATTTGACGTTCGTATGTTTTGAAGGAACATATTAATATCTGAATATATTTATGCGTTGATGTTGGAATTACTTCATTACGGATGTTTGAAAAGATTTAATGACCACTTATAACAGGCAGATCTGTAACATAACATTTAGTAAATTGAAACTAAATGAATTATTTGGTGATGTAATTTGGGATGCGTCGTGAAATTGTTAACGACGTCAGGATGATAGAGAAAACCGATAGAGAAATGATATTGATGCCACGACAATAGTTTGTGAAAACACTTACATAAAACATCAGTTAAACTATACTACTAAAGTGTTAATGTTGATACTTGTCTTCTATGACATTACAATTATCTTCTGGTATGGTTAGGACAGTTGATTGCATAGTAGGGATTTCTTCACGTAATTTTACATACGTATATTCAATTACGTCATCAGATCATTTATAAGTTAAACTTGATACTAAGTTTGAGTTCAGTCAATAGAGAATGATAGTTCTGTAAATAGGATATTACGAGTACCTTTTACATGTGTAGCAAAGATTGTCTCTAAATATGTATAAACTCAGCTTGTGGCCCTTTATGAAGGGGCTTAAAATTAGCAGTAGTACGTCCAGGTCACATAGACTACTAAATATTGTATCTAGACTACCAAATTAGCAGTAGTCCATGGCACATAGACTACTAAACATTGTATCTAGACTACCAAATTAGCAGTAGTCCATGGCACATAGACTACTAAACATTGTATCTAGACTACCAAATTAGCAGTAGTCCAGGTCACATAGACTACTAAACATTGTTCTAGACTACCAAATTAGCAGTAGTCCAGGTCACATAGACTACTAAATATTGTATCTAGACTACCAAATTAGCAGTAGTCCAGGACACATAGACTACTAAATATTGTATCTAGACTACCAAATTAGCAGTAGTCCAGGGCACATAGCCTACTAAGCATTGTATCTAGACTACCAAATTAGCAGTAGTCCAGGGTACATAGACTACTAAACATTGTGTCTAGACTACCAAATTAGCAGTAGTCCAGGGTACATAGACTACTAAACATTGTGTCTAGACTACCAAATTAGCAGTAGTCCAGGACACATAGACTACTAAACATTGTATCTAGACTACCAAATTAGCAGTTGTCCAGGACACATAGACTACTAAATATTGTATTTAGACTACCAAATTAGCAGTAGTCCAGGACACATAGACTACTAAACATTGTATCTAGACTAGCAAATTAGTAGTAGTCCTCGACACATAGACTACTAAACATTGTATCTAGACTACCAAATTAGCAGTAGTCCAGGTCACATAGACTACTAAACATTGTATCTAGACTACCAAATTAACAGTAGTCCAGGACACATAGACTACTAAACATTGTATCTAGACTACCAAATTAGCAGTTGTCCAGGACACATAGACTACTAAACATCGTATCTAGATAGACTAGCAAATTAGTAGTAGTCCAGGGCACATAGACTACTAAACATTGTATCTAGACTAGCAAATTAGTAGTAGTCCAGGACACATAGACTACTAAACATTGTATCTTGACTACCAAATTAGCAGTAGTCCAGGACACATAGACTACTAAACATTGTATCTAGACTAGCAAATTAGTAGTAGTCCAGGACACATAGACTACTAAACATTGTATCTAGACTACCAAATTAGTAGTAGTCCAGGACACATAGACTACTAAACATAGTATCTAGACTACCAAATTAGCAGTAGTCCAGGACACATAGACTACTAAACATTGTATCTAGACTAGCAAATTAGTAGTAGTCCAGGACACATAGACTACTAAACATAGTATCTAGACTACCAAATTAGCAGTAGTCCAGGACACATAGACTACTAAACATTGTATCTAGACTACCAAATTAGCAGTAGTCCAGGACACATAGACTACTAAACATTGTATCTAGACTACCAAATTAGTAGTAGTCCAGGACACATAGACTACTAAACATAGTATCTAGACTACCAAATTAGCAGTAGTCCAGGACACATAGACTACTAAACATTGTATCTAGACTATCAAATTAGTAGTAGTCCAGGACACATAGACTACTAAACATTGTATCTAGACTATCAAATTAGCAGTAGTCCAGGACACATAGACTACTAAACATTGTATCTAGACTACCAAATTAGTAGTAGTCCAGGACACATAGACTACTAAACATTGTATCTAGACTACCAAATTAGCAGTTGTCCAGGACAAATAGACTACCAAACACATGTAAATTATAGGTACTCCAATTCATTTGAAATATGTTTTTCCCCATCCAAAAATATTAAAACAGAGAAGACATAAAATTTCATACACCCAGTTTGGTTGTCCTAGCTTGTAGTGTAGTAAATTTAGCTAGTGCAATATGGTTTATAATGCCATAGGTGGCACCAGTCCTCCTAGATTACTTTCCATTCTTCTATCAAACAAATTGCTTCTCTCTCTCAAACTGATAATATTCCCTTTTTGAAGGGAAAAAAGTAAAACGGTTGACTTTACAAAAAATAAAAAGTGTCTTGCATTGTCGATAACTTCGAATTCAACATTCCCGATATCACACGAATTGCGTTACTTAGCACGGTGATGAAATTTACTGTTATATTTCTCAATACCATATACTAGTCTTTAGGTGCTCACTCATTCTTTGTGTTTCTTTTCTTATTTCAGATAACCTGTTTCGTTCTGACGTTTACCGGTAAAGACATTGTGGAGAGCTCCTACTCTAAAGACAAACAAGCAAATAAAGTAGTTAGGTGAGTTGTGACGTCATTACGTTATGACGTCAAGTTGTTACGTCACTAAATTGTGACTTCACTAACTTAAGACGTCGGTAAGTTTTAGGTCATTAAATTGTGATGTCACTAAGTTGTTATGTCACTAAATTGTGACGTCACGAAGTTATTTCGTCAGTAGTTATGACGTCACTTTCCAAGAAAATAGCAGCGATTATAATTTTCTAAAACTAGTCTGATACTAGTCTAGACTTTGGTCCGAACAATAGCACTATATACTTCACCGGACTAACGTCTGTTTCACAAACTTGTTATTGTATTTATAATTCGAATCCAGAGACTATAGCCACTTGGTGAATCGATCATCGGTCGTTATTTTTGCCGTACTTCACCGTCTACTATGCATTACTCATATCAGATGTTGTAACATACCTACTGCAATTAATCCAATTAATTCAAGACTATTTATACAGTAACTATCTAATTGTGATGGGACAAGGTGATAATAACACTGACTTTGTTATTTCCTCTGTTTTTGTTGCGTTGTGCGTTCTAAAATATGTCAAAGATTTCCCTGCACAACTTCATTTCCTCATACGACGTCTGAAATAATTAGTAGTATATTGTAGTTCATTTGTATTTTATTATGTCAGGCACGGATATGTATATACCAGTACCATGTTCGACGTTCTCTCTAAACCCTGACCCGGGAAGGACTGTTTTGTTTTTATACATTGCAGTGTGTATAATAACCTTACAGCGCGTACAGATAGTGTTTGCTTTAAGACTACCTAAATATGACATACTCACAATAAAAACCGACCATTTTGCAAGATTAAGTAAATTCATCACTTTCACAGCTGCAAACATTATTCCCGTACTCAAAGTTTCGAGAAACATTCTCGGTTTCACAACGCTTTTGCGTTTTGCATCGATACTCCTACCGATGAAATCGTCCACATACGTCACAGATTGACGTTTTAAAGCCCCCCCCCCCCTCCTCCCACCACCACTTGCACGAGGTCACGAAACGATAAAGTTGTGAGCATAAGAATACAACTTGAAGTACACTAACCTTTTAAACCTACATATTCAATTAGTTACGAAACTAAATTTGATTGAAACGTTGTAAATTTTTGAAAAGCTTTAAACTTAATTAGTTTGATAGAAAACACGCACTTGTGAACGACAAAAGCAACATTGTAGTCTGAACAGGGTCTTCCGATTCGAACAATGGATGTGTCTTCAAGCCTGCATCACCGAAGGCAGTCTTTGTCTCATTATTATTGTCTCAAGGCACTTGTAATTTTCATTCATGAATAAAATATGTGACAGAGAATGAACATATAACAGGATGCAGTCACACATTTTGTAATGAGAAAAACCCAGACATAGCACATTTTCTTTAGGGTGATGTATCGTAAAAATACGGTTGATATTTTGCAGCGTAAATGTCATCTATGCCCCAATAGTATAGATTTCCTACGCTCACAATAAACCTATTGATGACTAATCGTATTGTTACTGTAATATCAGCCAAAGGACATATGAACTTATTATTGGACGAGTGAATTATAAAAGAAGTCACAACCGTCAAACTTGCTTCTTTCTGTATGTATATTTTATTGTTGAACGTAAGTAGGTAGAACTGCTACAAATGGCGAACGGCAATAAAGCGATTACAGTATAATCGAAGTTTATAATGCAGTAGGAAGAAACCGTGACCATTTTCAAAAAAACAGATTTGCTGTAAACGGAAGTGTGTTATAATTCTAAGAGTTATCCCCTAATAAAGCTCTTAGCAAAATATTAAATTTTACTGAAGACACTTTTCGTTATTCCGGCTTCTGAGTAGTTGCCGCCACAAACGTCCTTGGCATCGATACCGTTCCTCTTATTCTATAGGACTTCCTTATCCCTTCCACTCCACCTTTAATATCGATATCGATTTCATTATCATCATCATCATCATCATCATCATCATCATCATCATCATCATCATCATCATCATCATCATCATCTCATCACCACCACCACCATCATCACCACCACTGCCACTGTCATCACGCATGCGTGCGCGCAACAGCAGCACCACCACCACCACCAGCTGTAGTACCTCTCCATCACACTACCAGCACCGCCACGGACACCCCCCCCCCCCCAACAACAACAATAATAAAACCACCGTCATAATCATCACACAATCACCATCACAAACAGTCACTGTATTACCCACAATCATGTACATTATATTCGTCACCACCGTCATCTTCATCTTCGTAGTTGTACTTTTGTTACCATGGCATCATCGTCCTTCCTTTATATACATATAATCATCTGTACCACATTACATGATATACCAGCATACCTCATAAACAAACATGGCATGGTATGGTATTGTATGGTATGGTATGGCATCGTATTAGATGAACAATTTATATTCATGTCTATTTATCGGAATGTACTAATTATGCATGTCTGCAAAGTCCCAATGACCAACAATAGTGGACCACTCCTAGAACAATGAAATAGAGTTTCAATTTGATGTTTCCTGGTATCTTGAAATTTCTGTGATGTAAAATCGTGAAACTACTCTCAGTCCAGAACTTAAAGTGTCTATATTTCCTAGACTGGTGTTCTCTGTAGATTGATGATATTTCACCTCTGTTATAAATTTCAGTTGTCGTCAGATACGCATGCGTATGTCCTAGTGAAGTGCTGTTTATTTGGTGACAAACGCGATGCAAGCTTAATACTCTCCTAAGTTTTGACCCCCCTCGTTGAATTTGACTTATTTGTATGACGTCAGAATTCACTTCCATCAAAAGCCTTTCCAACCTGTGACTGTACTAATTATGAATACAATCAACCTCTAGTTAATACGTACAATGTCTAATTTTTTTTCCAGAATATTCAGTGACTACATTGTTCGTTGTATGTTAGATAATATAGTACTCCAGTTACAAACTAGTGCAGCTTTAAAAAGTTCTGTTTTTATATTTTACTTTGCAGTAATCACTGTAAGGGATGCTGGGTTCAGATAACACTTATTATGATATCCTGGGCGTTTGCTTTTGTCTCCGTGAAAATGGTTGGAATAATTTTGCAAGTGTTGTACGCCTTCTTTGTTATACTCCAGGTATGTGACTTTGAACTTTGAACTACACTCATTGTGTCAACTGGTCTTAAATGATCTTTACAAATAGATTGATAATCAATCTTTCATCTGTTTTTTAAAATTCTCGCATTTGTGTCGTGTGTTCATATGTAGACCGTACAATGGCTTCACTTTAAACTTTAAACGTTCTGGACAAGGTTTGAAATTAAGAATGGCTGCAATGGGCGAATCCCACTGACGTCAGGATCAAATCTACCAACCAAAACACATCATTTAGACACGTGTGTTGTTGATAATACCAGTAACTGTACCGGGGAAATAAAAGTAAAGTGTGTGGATTAGTGCAATCTTGCTCTTTGTAGGTATTTCTGAAATTCAAAAATGGAAACAACTAAAAAAATGTATAAAAAGTTTGTTATTGTACGTACAATAACAAAGATTTTACATATTTATTAATCTTTTACAATTTATTGAGCTTTAACGAGGGCCTGACATATGTAGTTTCACATTCGGATTTTTCAAGTAGGAAACCATGATGAAGTTAATTTATGAATTCAAAATCCCAAAAAATAGCCATTTTAAGGGGACATTTCCTTATGGGCAGCTAAAGATATGGGGAGCATTTCGTTATGTTTGAAATACGTTTAAATCTATTCATATATTTAGACTTATAGTATAAGTAGCATTCTTTTATGATCCGTCTTTCCCTAATGAGTGTTTTCAGATCAGACAGAAGGTTAGAATAATCCAATCAATTTGGATAACTTTGTCATTAAGTTTCGGTGTCGGCCAACTATTCCCAGAGCGTTTGCACAAAACGTTTGACGCCATATGGAATTTAAAGCGTTCTTTTAAGAAATTACGTCTTTATTAGTCAGAGAAATATCCTAGTAAGGACACGATTGATTAGAGAGCGAAGGGCCATCATACTAATTGAGTCACCTTCAAACGCGTGATGGAAAATCTGTCAGACGACTAAATGTGTTTGAGATGGGTTTTTGGCGCGAAAATTGTATATTTATAAATTGCTACATGCATATACTGTACTTTTTTTCTTCCTCCGGTGTTAGTTTTTTTATTCCAATTTGATGAAATAAATCAGAATATTTAAACCCCATCAAAGGATAAATTTAAGAAATGACATTTAATGTCGGTCGCCCAAAACACAATAATATACGTCAGAGGTGTACAAAACAAGGCTTTTTCTCGTCAGAAGTTGACGACTGGAAACTTGACATGAATAAAAGTGAAAACAGGATGGTCGAAAATTGAAACATTTTGTCAAATTTGCCATTTTATCATCCAGCTCGGCAACAAAAACCATTCCATTACACTGTTTTCTTTTCATCAGTTGGTATGACAACAACCTTACCAACATTATATTGCTACATTTTGTTGTGGGCGAGCTACCATTATCTTAGCCCATAGTCGACAAATCATGTAAAATGTAACAATAATGTAATAGTTTTTCATAAAAGATTTTGTCAATCGAATAAAATGTGACAATCTTACTGCAGTGTTTGCAGTGCCAGGACATTGCACGGTTTCAGTTAGAATTTTTTGGCAAGCCAGACAATAAAATGTAGCAATTTTAGTAGGATATCTGACAAGCCATGCCAGACGACGTTTTCTTTCTACTGAACTGGGTTCTAGTGTATGTTAATTATAAATCATGGACCGTGACACACATCGTAGAGCGAATCAAAAGACCAAAGACCAAAAAAGAAAACACTTTGAAAAATATGTAAATTTTACAAGAATCTCCCTAGAAGTAATACGAAAAATATAGTATCCTTAGACTAGCGTTGGTTAAATCGGAATGATTAGGTTGACTTTTGAAGAAACAAAAAACTATAGCTAATCTAACAGAAAGAGCGGGAAAATGAAATCCCTCGTCACAATAAAAGTTGTGTATGGAAACAGTCTGGATACATCGCTCTAGTGTTATAGGAGTGTGTCGAAAAGTGTGCTTATAAGCTGGCCTGTCTAGAGATGAACAAGTTATTACTAAACACAATACATAACAAGTCATTAAGTCACCACTTCTGCCCTGGCTAGAAATGGCGGGAAAGTGACATATTGTGAAGAAAGGACAACATCTGTCTTTGGTTGTCTAACAGCTTCATCTTACCACAGGGCTAATTCAATTGGTTGTTATTTCTTGCCTGACTTGTTAGTATCGGTTTTTCAATCAGAGTCTCAGCTAAAGCAATTTATTTAAATTAACAGTAAAAATTACGGCGCCCAAAAGATAATGTCATCGTTTGCCTATAATTAAACCGGGCCTGAGCTTAATGATACCCGGGCAATATGTCCTGATGAATACACATCAAAGTCCTAGATATTTTATATGGCTGTCTTTCCCTTGATAACGCGATCTTTATGTTTCCTCTTTTCGACAGCACATAAATTGTCGTCTGCCAACATGTTTTGCATCTCAGTAAATGAGAGAATCACATGGAATGTATATTCGCAAATGAAAATAAAACGGGACGTTTTTTGAATCAATCTAGTCTTCAACAACACCACTTGGAAATCAAGATTACTTATGTTTTAATAATTTTTTTTTTTTAAAAGTGCGTATTTTTACAGGGCTGTCGGTGATCATGTTTTCCACGCTCATATATCTTCGTAAAGAAAGCGTAAAAGTCAAACAACCATATCTGATCGTTAGCGGATTCAATAAAGCAACGATGCTACTTTATTGAGATGAACCTTGTTTCTTCATCAAAATGCAGTCAAAAAACAGAGATAAAAGCTCTCCAATACATATGAGATTTAATGTCTTCCATAACGTGAAGGAGCGGAAACAGTTCTTTTGTAGCTGATAATATCGTTTTAAGACCGCCTCAGCAACAGTCTTTGAAATGAGGAAGTTACATTCTTTATCGCATTTTCATGTTTATGAAATGTGGATTGGTACCTGCACGGCCATTCAGTCCCCCGGTACGCTTTGATAGAATTCCACTAAAAGCCTTTATCAGTTAAGATAGGGTTCGCCTTCTCTCAGGGACATGAGAGTATTTCTCAATTTTATTAGAAAGGTTAATTATTAAAGATAACACAGTCAGTGTGTGAATATACAACGCCAATAAGTTGAGTCTTTCTCAGTTGATGTTGCCGCTGTGACAGCAATGTCAAATTGTAATGAATTAAGGGCATAACTGCTTTTACTGCTTGTCAGTAACTTACAAATGGAGATGATATTGCGAAAAAGGAAATGTGTTAAGCATCAGGAAATTTGACCTAAACCAAGTAGTCTAACTAAACCACACAATGAAGATCAACCATTTTTGTAAGGGGGAGTAAGCGCAATTAATTTTGAAAATTCTAGGATTTGTTTTTGGGTGGGGATTTAAAAGTTTATACGAAACAATACTCAGTCTTCACTAAATGTAAAGAAGACGAATTCATTGAAATAAGCTGCAACGTGGTGTGTGGAAATAAAAGGAAAACACACAAATGGACAATATGCTTGGAGTCATTATTGAATACTCAACTATGCAAGCTAATTACAGGAATGGGTGTCATCAAATAAAACATAAGTTGACTCAGATGACATTTGTGTTTTGATGTCTTTTCACAACTCTTCAGTGTTATTTTTATGGACTAATCAAACTGGAGGTGGTTTAAAGTCATTCGTTTTGTGTCCTTGATAGAATATACAGATTAAAACTAACAAAACACACAGGTTAAAACCGTCACAGGCAATATGCTGTCGTGTGAAAACGTGCTTGATTCTTTGAAAAGTCGAATTACTGACACTTTCTACAGCGACAAGTCTTTCTAAATGATGGTCGTAAACAAACTGAAGAGTTATTTAGCTAGGTCGAGAAGCATGTGTAATATAATATTCAAACTCCAATACAAAGTACATTCCCTCCCACCAAAAATACTCCCGCAATTTTTTTCTGTAACTTTTTTGGCACTTCTTCCCTATTTGCTCTTTACTAGAATAATATAAATTATACAAATTCAATGAATAATCTCAACATTTCAAATGTACACGTTTTGCCGATTTGTTCTTTAAAATGTCTCGTTTCCATGACAAATTTGCCGAGTCACACCATTCTGGTTAAGCGGTTGATCTTCAAATGACTATTTCATTGACGATTCGTAGTCTACAGGGCTCATTTACGTACTGCAACATTTTAATGAAATTTCAAACTGATATATCTACCCGTGCACATGAGTTCTGGATATAATTTTTTATTTGATTTTTTAAAAATAATTTTCATGAAGAAAACGAAGGGCTATACTCGTATGATGAATACTGTCACTTAAGTTGCAGAAAATGGACAAATTGCTGTAAAAACACATAACATTCGATCACGTGATACGTTTCGGTATTTTCTATAATTTTAATCTGTGAATTAAATGAGTCGTGATGTCACATTTTATCAAATGCATGTACTGTCCTATCCATACTACAATAATTCGTGAAGGGGGCACTAACTATTTTCATGATGTGGGAGGGGGTGATATTTTGCTGTCACAGTGCATTGAAAGTTGCTCGTGGTGTTCGCTGTTCTGCTTACTAAAGCATACTCAGCTATGCCACTTGTTATTACCAACACTCAAACCTTCTACTAGTATTTAGGCATAGCATAAATTTATGACGTAACTGAGTCTGCACTAAAATGTCACTGACAAATTTTTGAGTTTTGGTAATAACGCCAGAAGCCGATTTCAGTGCCTTTGAAGGTATGCATCGACACGTAGGCCAATTCAATCGTTGCAATTGTTTTATGCAAGTATTTAAGTGTTAGCAAGCTGAATACAAAGAACAGATAAATGCACTTTGTTATACTTTACTTTAAAGACCTACATGACACTACATATCAAACACATAATAGCTTCATTAAAACGTGTATGTCAGAGCATTTAGAAGCCGCGGCAATATATATCAATAAACACAGTAAATTTCAATAAATAAAGAACATGCCTCGTGTTTAATGAGGATGAACACGATGTAAACATAAATTATTGAAAGTTAACAAAAAAGGATTGACTACTACAATGATAAAATATAGTGTGTTATATACAGGTTAGGAGAAGCAAAGCCCAATGTAAACTTTAAACAGAGAGTAAGCCTTTACAGTGTATCACTTGACATTATATTGTGGCTTGCACTACATCCTCAGTTATCATTATTTTACACCGTACGAAAAACATTAAAGGGGAAACGCCACTCCAGGAAATAAAGGTATTTACATAAACTTTGTTCTCTATGGAGTCATGTCATCATTTGACCTCACATAAGTTTCGCTCGATTGCCAATAAACACCAACTTGAAACTCTTGTTCATTGGCTTGTTTTGTTTTAATACACTGTTGGCCTCACGGGACTTAGCAGACATGAATGTGCAATAGATGAACAATGAATATTCATGAGTCCTAAGTGCTTAGTACCTTCAGCTAGTCACGAATATGCACTGTTCATCTGATACATATTCATGTCCGCTAAGAGCTGTGAATGTAAGAGTGACCATTGCTAGAGTAAACCATAGACCCTCTACCAACGGTATATGAGTAAACCTGGTGAAAGGTTTCAGCTTGATGTTTCCTGGCAATCTAGAAAAATGTATATGGTGTGAAATCATGAATGAGTCTCTAGAACCCAAAGTTTCTGGTGATACCTCTTTCTTGGAGTTGCATTCCCCTTTAACAAACGCCACTCCGACCCTTTTTGTTTGTGTCGGGGTAGGTTATGTTATTGCTGTACATCCTCAGTACTGGTTGAGTTATTTACACCACTATGACATGAAAATCTTTTAAATAATCGTTATGTTCTTCTTTGTCTGCAGGGGTCTTTTTTCTTTGTTTTCTTTTGCGTGTTAAATGGAGAGGTGGCCACGGCTCTTCGAGAACGCCGAGCTCGTTTAGGACTCGCCGTGTCATCCCCGTCTTTCTCTACAAAGTACAGCGTTTACAAACGCACTCCAACATCACCTTCTTCCAAAAGGAATCGAGATCCCCCTGCTGCTGTGGAGGCAGGCCATGCCAGTGGTAGCTTGGCTTCTGGTAGTGGAGGTAGCGGCAGCGTTTCAGGCGGTGGTGGTGGTAGTGGTGGTGGAATTAACAACAGTACTAATCATTTCGTGAGTATCCGTTCATCTTTCTATTTGTAGGTCGTAAATTTACTTGGATATTTATAGAATTATACATTCCACTAATAACCCTTTCTACTGTTTTGGTGCTAATTTTACAGGAAATTCAACAACAAGTTAATCCTCCCATCATATATTTCTGAACAACTTAAAAAAGTCTATTCTAAGCATTCTCAGAAAGTTGCTTTATTGAAGAAAGAAAAGGGACATATAAATAGTAATAGTATGACGTGTTCTACTTTTCTTATTACTGTCTTATGTTTGACTGCATTTGACTTTTGATGATTGAAGGCTGGGGTGGTTGCTTGCCTAGTAAATAGTAAAATGAGATATGTTTATTTTTGGTTTTAAACGGTTGTTGGATTTTTCACTAGTCACACTGACTCCAAACTTTTTTTGTGTTTCGGCCTGGTTTACCTTTTCTTTGAATACTTGAGAAGTGCATAAATTGGTACATTTTAGGTGATAATTGTTACTAGTGTAAGATGAAAATCAATAGCATTTTTTTGTTCATCCGTCATATTTTTCTATTGATAACCAATTATAGTTCAAAGTTGGTGTCCAATGCCCAAACAATTAACATTCACACTGCAGCACACCGTTCACAAATAATCTGCCACGTTAGCTGATATATAAGAAACGTTTGACGTCTAAGGTTAATGCAAAATGTTAAACTAAAAATGTGCTTTAATATTTACATTATATAATACTTTGTTCAAGAAAACGCTAACCTTTTCTCAGTTACACTCAAGAAAAAAATCCGGGGGTCACCTTGCAAAGTTTTGAATAGACACAAAAATGATTTTATGATGCGTTTCACTTAGTTGGAGGAAAGAAATAATGAATTATCAAACAAAAGATGGCGGTGATTGAGTATGAAGTGGCAATGATCTTTTACGTATTTTCCAATCCGGTGCTGTATTCGACGTCAAATTTGCCGATTAATTCCTTTTATGAAAGTTTTTGGAGAAAAAGAGTTGGCCGAGACATATTGTAGATTTGATAACAAGATGATGGTGAACCCCCAAATTCAAGTCGAAACAAGCTGTCAAATAGCAAAGTTTGAAGAAATTAAAAACAAAATTATCATGGTAATTTCTTTCTATTGGCCCGTGTGTTGCACATTTTCCTTTTATTTAGAAAATACATTAAAGAATTTTTTTTAAACATATCAAAGAATTCAAACAAAATGACGACTTGTGAGTAAAAATGCAAGGTGAAGCATAATCCAAATTATCCCAGAAAGATAAAACAAAAACTGTAGAACTGTAAGGAGTATTTTTCCTTGTACATTCCAGCAAATGAAATTCTTCAAACTATTATCAATCTAAACCATACATAATATCCTGCTATTCTCTTTCCTGTACTGGTGATACCACGTTCTATTTTATATAGTCACGGCTTATAATTTGTATTCACTCCCATCCACCTCAAAATATTGTGCAAATGGTTTTGATAAAATTCATCTCACGACTTAAATTAATTCGAGATTCTCTTTATCCAAGAAAAGATAAGAGAAAGTGTGTGTGTGGTTTAACCTCTCCTACGAATTAGAATTACTCTCGCCTCAATCTTATCCTGAGAGATAAGCCTACAAATCATCATGCAAACGTTAAGAAGTGCATAATCATGCCAGAGGTGTAAACTTTCAATGCACCAACGTTGTTACAGTAGCGTTATCAGAAGTATTTCTAAATAATTTACATTCAATACTTTTGCTGTCAAACTTGATAAGCGTGAACAGATCCTTAACACAGAAGCTCTGAATGAAATTGATGGCGACGGAAAGCAAACATGCGGAGGTCCAAGGAAAAGCTGATATTGGAATGGGGCCGTGGGACACGGCATATCATTCACTGTGCCATTATATGTCCCGTGAGAACGCAGCAAAATAATGGCTCAGTATTAGTTTGCTTGACGTTTTCCATCTCTGAAAATAACACTATTTGATAGCAACGCTAGTTATTTGTGAAGAGTGATGCGAAGGGTTAATACGCTTGAGTCAGACTGTTTGTAATTGTCGAAGAAGCTGAACTCTCTCAAAACCTGACATATTTTCGGACGAACTCTTCAAGTTAAGATGACACACTGTCTGTTCAGATAATAAGAAGCTCGATATACGCCAGTTTGGTCGTTCAACTATCTATACATCGACAAGGCATGTATTGTCCAATGTGTCAGCTATAGCGTCGGGATTAATGACTCCAGGTAGCGGCTTTCATAACCCATAGTGTTCTTTTCCCACTCACTGACGTCAGGATTGATTCTTTACGAAATAGAAAGCTTATAAAAGAAATGTCTCTATCTGCTAGTTTAAAAATTTGAGACACGTACTCGTGATTTTAACCGAGCCACTGGTGCTTCTACTGCGGGACTTAAACCCTATCAGTTATAAATAATGCCGGTCCTTATCTTAGCTCTACTTGCTTAGTTTCTCAGCACCCAAACACTTAAATATAAAATGTGAAGCTAAGGTTTTAAAGGAGATACATTGTATATTTAATGCCATTCTATAAACAACATATTTGACGTCTTAACACACTATACTCCTCGGAAATAACAATTTTAAACTTTTACTGTACTGTTTTTAAGAAAATTCCAACCCATTCTCAGTTAGTAATCAAGAACAAATGGCGCATACATTTTTAAAAAATAGAAAGTAAATCAAAATGAACACATTTTGGAATCCAATATGGCCGTCGAATACCGAGTTAACTCTATGGGAAAACATAAGATTATCAATTTGCTTGAAATAAGACGGCGAACTCCAAATTCCTTTTTATTATTTCAAAAGGACCATGATCAAACTTCATGTGGCAAACTTTGGAGAAATGTTAAGGATTGTGATTTTCAGTCTGACTGAAATTGGGCCCAATGGTGTATCCTACTTTTTTCAATATCTCATTCTTGTAAATTATATTTCTCATTATTTTTCAGTTTCTCTCTCCAATTAGATTATATTATATAATTTCTCGTCACCGTTTGCAACTGTACTCTGAATTTTCTGTGTGTCTTTGTGTGTATATGTGTGTGTGTGTGTGTGTGTGTGTGTGTGTGTGTGCATGCTTAGGTTGGAGTGGGGCGGAGTGGAGTAGAGTGGGATGGGATGGGGTGGAGTGGGGTGGGGTTGAATGTTGAACTTCAAGACCTATTGCGTCAGAATTATGAAGGATGTTAGAAATTGTTCAAAACACGATAACCTGGCTATGGACCATAAGTATACGGTTTTGGTGACACTTGATTTTAAAATCAGATACTCTGAGTGGACAGCTTTATATTCAATATGAGCTTAAAGGTGGCTCAATGAAAAATTATTCAGAGCAACGACTTCATCCGATACAATATATGCAAATTTCTCCAAAGTGTGAGTTTTTGAGTGATAAATTGCTCCTTTTTTCATCAACAGGAGATGAGAAACCGGTCGGCAGCTGCAAGGTCTGACTTAGCATCCGTAGAGTTCAGCGAAGAATTGGTAACAAGTGTTTGACGAGTCAAAATCATGACAAAATCCACTGCTCATGCGCAGTAAACAGACTCATTACTTTGCTACTTCAAGGCAGCGAAAGTTTATACAATGGATTAAATTTGTATTTCAAGAAATAAATTTTATTAAATATGAATTATTGTTCAAATCAACTCCCGGACAACGACTGTGACGTCACTATCTGGATCTACTAGTGCATGCGCAGTAAACCTAGAGTTGAGACTTCATCAAGATTTGTAGCAATTGTCATCGATACCTTGTGCAATATAGTGGTACAAATCTTTATCGATTCGTAGACACGTACCCATGACCAGATATCACGTATTTTGCTTCAAAACATTTTTATTCTGTCAAAAAAAAAGTCGCCACAAAAAATGTCACGTGGCATTGTAAAGGATTGGTATGGTACATTTTAATATTTGTGAAGATTGACGTAGGCAAAGTAATGACGAATATGTTTAAAAATTCATGTATATATGCAAGTTACATTGTCACTTAGAAGATATCTCTATAGTACATTGTATACTTCTCTAAATTATAGACACAATAGAAGCCAGTTAACCTGAAATAGCCTAACGTCGACTGACTTGATAGAAATCTTACTAACATTGCTACATTTCATAGTCTGGCTAGACAAAGAATCTCAACATTGCTACAGTTTATTTGCGAGAACTACCTTTGGATTAGACACGCCTAAAATTAAAATGTTACAACTATGATTACATTGTCGTCGAGCCCGCCCAGACGATAAAATGTAACAATGCTAGTAATTATTTTGTCGACGTTCTGGTTCACGAGGTAAAATAATAACACTTGTTTCTGTGATCGCGCAAGTCCACCCACCGCGAGATATTGACAAGGCATGTTTGTAACAGAACACACAACCCCCGGGACACAACCGTACGGCAACGTGAACTGTCAACCGGCCGTTTTCATGTAAACTGACTTTTATTATAACACATCTGGTTAGCAGGGACAGTAATGCAAACATTCTGGATTGGTGTTTTTTCTCTATGCATTTTTTTTAGTTTTTAAAATATTAGAATGAACATACAGATTTTGACTCGACCTAGTGCTTATTTGTAAATAAAGAAATATTTCCCTTGTATCTTGCATCATAGTAGTGTTATTTGAATGACAAGAAGAGTATGAAGAATGAAACACCAGACATATACTGTATCCGCACCCCAGAAGGGGTGCAAAGTTGTGAGGCGGAGGGGGGGGGGTGTGGTGGCTAGCGAGGAGAGAAAATCTTTAACCCTTGAATGTTGCATTGTTTTTGCCGAAATGGGGTCCCGCGGAAGGGTTTCAACCCGCTCATGCAGAATATCGATTTGCTACATTTTATCGTCTGGTACAACAAAAATGTTACTAGTAATGTTGGGAAGATTCTTCTTGAGCCAGTCAATAAAATGTAGCACTGTGGGTAATATTTTTTCAAGCAAGGCAACGTTTTGTTTCAGGTTGCGTGATTGTACTTGTAACAAGAGTACTCTAATGTTATCTGCGAAGTTTAATGTCAGCAACGGTGAACAAAAAAAGTAATGCTTATGTGAAGGAAAATCGCGTGCATTGTAGAAATTATTTTGCATTAGTGTCAATCCTCGTCAAGAGTGGAATAAATGTTTATGACGTAAAACCAAAAGTGACGTATTTTATAAAATTAAACAACTACTTATGTGTGTGGATATGAAATATTAAGAACTACACAAAGGATTGGGTTCAGAACCCAGTTCTACTTCTGTTGATTGAAAAGATTGACTCCAAATATTCATAATTGCATAGGTTCTTGGTGTCAAGGAAAATATATCAACTGAAAGTTAAGTCCCAAGTTAACTGTTTATATTGGTTATATTCGTGGGTTTGAGAACAAATCACATAAAGGGAAGTAATTTCAAAAGGAGAATTTTTCAATGTATTAATTTATCGACATGTAGATTGATAAAGTTTATCATTCATATAATAGTGTACCACCTATTGTCATGTACTGTCACTATGACACAACGTGTAAAAACATTGTCGAACTGTATATATGTAGACATATTTTTCATTTATTTAATTACCTATTTATTTATTTTATTCATTTATTTAGTATATACCTCTCAAACGAAGTCCTCTGCAAATAAAATACGTAACAAATTCAACATTAAACACTGTAAGCTGACGAATATAAAAAAACAAAGCCGATTAAAATGTCTGAAGGAAAAACACACAGTGCACCTAATACGTAATGGTTAATGAACTAGAGAACAGCTCTGCGGAGCACGAGGTTAATGCATGCAATATCTGCACTTTAGACCGACTCGAGTTCATTAACCAGCTTACACCACGTTCACAGCAATCAAATGTTTAAAGACATATAATTATTAAAGATCAATGTCGGCCAAATATAGTTAAATGCAACAGAGTAACACCATGAACAAGACGAATCCTCTCACTACTGAGTGTGTTCGAAAGATTGTGATTTTGTATGGGCAGCAGACACACCTGTGTGAGGTCTCAAATTGGCCAATTGGGTTTGAGGAAGTGTTCACAAATTAGCATGTCATTCTGAGCAATAGACCAGTGATTGGCCAATCCATGTTAACCATGTGGCACTTCAGGAACACATATTCCCATCAATTGTATTTGTCATTATGAACTTTGGCTTGGATGAGAGCACATGGTGTTAGCCCTGTACGTTTGGGAGGGGTCGTTTGATCTGGTTTGATCTGATCTGGCTTTTCCAAGATTTCAGGAACAGACTGGTGAGTAAAATTGAATTCCTGTGACGTCTACATTTTTACGTCGCCTTCTAAAAATGTTGTTTTCGTCCACAAGACTTGAAATCGGCTCTATGTGCCCCAAAGTCAAAACGCAAGTTAGGGGTGCCATTGGTGTACAGCTAGCCGTATCATATGATTGTCAAGTCGATTTATATTTGACCCTTATTTAACCCTAGATTATACTTTCGACCAGCAAAAAGACCCCGAATTTGATCACCATATATTCTTTGTGGTTCTAATTTAATAAACAATGTTTAGGCATTGAACTTGTTGTACAGTTTGAGACTAGTTACAAAATAATTGTGTTTGAGCTTTCGGGTTTTTTTTTGTGTTTTTGAGCTTTTTGATTTTGCACTAAAGTTAGTGATCCAATGCAAACCCAGGAAGATAAAAAAGTTCAATCATGAAATATGAAAATTCAAAACAAAACACTAATGCTATAATTATTGCATCTATGTCATAGACATAATACTTAAAACTAACATATGTCACAGTCTGTGCTCTATGCAAATTTTAAGTAGATGTTAAACACAAATGCATAATTTTTCTAGTGTAGATCATTTCATAATATTACATGGTCGTACCAATGCAACATCTGGATATTGCACCGAACCAATGCAATATTACACAATGTTGATGCAATCATATATATAATGTACTCGTAAAACAAAGGATTTCGACACCTGAAGGGGTGTAAGTGAGCTTGCAATAATCTTGGAATTAAGTGTGAATCTATGGGGTATTACAGTTTGTCCAGTAACTGCGTTTGAAAACCATGTATGAAGTCAGACTACCTTTACATAATTGGGTAATGTATTTCACAATTTGACTGCTGTTTAAAAAAAATTTCCATAGATTGTAGTAACTGTGAAAAATAGTACGGAATGTTTCCTGCTTCTTGTATACTAATTATGAATTTCATTTACAAAAGGGTACCAATTCATGCGATATTCATGTACTAAGCCGTTCAAACACTTGTACACCATACGTGCATTATATGCCATCTTATAATACTAACAATAAGGTAGTTTCAGTTAGAGTATGCAATGTGTAGTCACAGCAAGTTGTTGATCGTGCTTTTGTGTACATATACATTCTACCAGCTCTGTGTGTGTGTGTGTGTGTGAGAGAGAGAGAGAGAGAGAGAGAGAGAGAGAGAGAGAGAGAGAGAGAGAGAGAGAGAGAGAGAGAGAGAGAGAGAGAGAGAGAGAGAGAGAGAGAGAGAGAGAGAGAGAGAGCGAGCGCGCGCACTTATCGCAAACAATCACAGAACAAGTAGGACATGCACGTATTAGGAAATTTCCATTATTTGTATTTTGAGTGCATTTTCAAAGCATACGTATGTTTTTTAAGTGCTGAAATATTTATGTACAAGACGGGTTCAATAAATATATTGTGATTGGCTTTCCATACGAGTGAAAAGCAAATTCAGCTGTAAACTTAATTCGTTGTAACATATCTTTACATATGTTACAGGTATCCGACAAACGGTCGGAATTCTTTAACACCACCAAGTGAATTGAATGAGAAGTAATGCATTCCACGCTCCAGCAAACCTACAATACGGCAAGAAAGTCACAACTAATAACCAAAACGGAAAAAGATTTAATTAATGGAATGTTAATACAATATGGCCCATTTGGTGAATGCTTTCGAGTGAAATTGTATACAAGGTGGTTTCTATAAATTCGATAAATGGATATAACTTAGGGAGTGGATTTATATTATATATATGGTAATCATAAATAGATTAAGGGCTCGTAAATAGAAGAATAGGAGTTAGAATTGAGTGCTAGGTTTGAAAAAGATACTTTTGAGTAAAATGGGAAGATGCAGTAATATTCTTCACAACCAGGTGAAACATGCTTCTGATGCTTTAGATATGTATGAAAGAATAAACGTCGTACGCACTTCGGAATTTAAAAATCGCCTATAGTTTTACTATTACTTTCTTCAAGAAAGCTGAACCCATTCCCAGTCAAAAGTCAAGGGATAAAGGGGGTCAAAGTGATTTTTAAACAAAAAATAAATGTCAAGATGACATAAAAATAAGAATCCAATATGGCCGCCGAATATTAAAAATAAAACTGTCGATTTCCGTGCAAACAAGATGGGGAGCCTTCAATTGTCAAACTTGTAAAGGCGACTACAGGGACAAGCTTTCATGTGACAGACTTTGGGGAAGAACTTAAATGTAGTTCAAAGCGACTTGTTCATAAAGTGACTTTTCATTGCTAAATTTCCCTCTCTTAAAACATGTTTTATCAAGAAATGGTAACGATCACTAGCAATGATTGTATGTTCCTACATTGCCTTTACACGACGGTATCTGGTTCCTGTAACAATGATCACAGAGCAACATAGTTGTCTGTTGAATCACTAATCGCATTAATCTGAAACAGACGTTTTCAAAGTATTTTTCAAAACTGTCATCATTTTACATAACAAGGGCTCGTTCGTTGATACAACATGATGCCAGCAACTAAATACAAATAATAACACTATACAATATATATGTTTCAATATACAAGAAAGCAACATACGCATGCGCAGTCTGGGTGTGACGTAGTGATTACTTGTGTTCACCCACTTATTTATTAACCACTTCCTGTACGTACAATAACAAACCGTTCTTACACACTTGTAGGTTTTTTTTTGCAAATTTATCAAGTTAACACGGACTTGCTCTATTTTTAAAAAAGAAAGACATAATATTAAAAGCTGTTTTAACATTACTTAAAAAATATAAAATAAATACCATATTGCAACTTTAAATAGCCGACTTGTCAATAAAGGTTGAAATTGAAAAAGAAAAAAAAACGTGTGAAATAAGATGTAGGACCGAAAAACTAAAATGCTAAAATGATTATGCCATGATCATATCCATAATATTAGAAAAACTGTCTTTAGCTGATATATATTTTTTCTTACATGCCTAGGTTTCAATCCCAGGTTTTCGTATTAGATTTACCTTTAAGTTATCAATCAAGCCATACAGATTAAGTAGGGGCATTTATTTTCGTCTGAACCAACTTTTTATACAGCTCAACCAGACAATTTTTTTCACACTTAAATTTTAATCTGGATACTAGTGAGAAAATATTGTGTAAGTTTAAGGAATAATGCTTGTCAGCTACTAGGTCCAAAAGCCACAAATCCAACATGAATCCCCCAGCTTAGTAAGTTTTAGTATATTCATCTATAACACTGTATGAACGGTACACTGATTGCAAACAATACTTGTCCAACTCATTAATCCGTCAAGCACTTTCATAATTCATAGTCAAACACGTTGACGCTAGTATGTGTCATGAATTGCGCTTGATTTCATTATTAATACGTAAACGCTCGGCATTGTATTTCATGGGGCGGCAAAACTACATGCGTGTAGTCAAACGAAAATGATGGTTCGCGAAAGAACTGACATATGCATTTGGCATATTTGCATGCAAAATGTATTACCTGAGTATATCTTTCTCCCATGCGAGAAAAAAATGCTAATTTAGTAGAACTAATGTTGACTGTAAAAATCAATCCTGAATGTTAGAGTTCGCAGGAACGTAACATTCTATACTTTAGCGCAATAATGGACAACTATATACGGTGTCGTAGATTCCGAACCTGATCAGCACGGTTTTGCAGGATGTATTATATCATACTAGTAATACGTAACCGTAGGAAGAATCAATTATTTAATAATCCGAGATAAGGAAAGCCCAGAAACGATCCATGAAGCTGAATCAGTGAGGTGACCAACATTTCCTGTGTTAATCCATCGAATCCTGACGAAGCGATACATGTCTAGTTTACATATTAACAACGACACAACGGATATAAACACCATGATGCCTAATTATCTCAAATTCTGACGACAAAATTATACGAATGATTTCACAGGCAGACAGACAGACAGACAGACAGACAGACAGACAGACAGACAGACAGACAGACAGACAGACAGACAGACAGACAGACAGACAGACAGGCAAATAGGTAGATAAGTAGATAAATAGATAATGGAATGGATGGTTGGGTTGATTGTTTCTTTGATGAAAGGAGGGGTTGTATGTATGTATGTATGTATGTATGTATGTATGTATGTATGTATGTATGTGTGTGTGTGTGTGTGTATGTATGTATGTATGTATGTATGTATGTATGTATGTATGTATGTATGTGTGTGTGTGTGTGTGTGTGTGCGTGCGTGCGTGCGTGCGTGCGTGCGTGCGTGCGTGCGTGCATTTATGTATGTATGTATGTATGTATGTATGTATGTATGTATGTATGTATGTATGTATGTATGTATGTATGTATGTATGTATGTATGTATGTATGTATGTATGTATGTATGTGTGTATGTATGTATGTGTGGGGTGAATGGATTGAGGATATATGGTTTGATGGTGGATGATGCTGTCTGGAGGTATGGATGAGGTGGGAGGGATATGGTGGGGTTGATTTATGACAACAACGTACCATTCAAATCAAAAGTTTGTATTCTTTTAGACAAACAATGCATATCCAAAAACACAAAATGGCATACAGAATATAACCTACAATGAAAAAATAATATTTGGCTAGCCATCTTTATGTCCTTGACTTAAACAATTTATCAATTTTACGACAATAGAGCATGTCCACGATGTCACTTTGTTGATGCGGTTCTTTCAAAAATATTATTATTATTGGTAACGATGACACAAAAAGGAACAATAAATCAGCTGAAGGCTTTTAAGTGCTTTCCATAAAGTTTATTGAAAGAGCATATTGTCAAAATGATTTTTCATAAACGTTTGATCAGATCTTTTAAGTTATATATTTTGTATAATGGACTCGAGGACGTGACATCCGTCGTATTTGTAAAACCTTTGTAATATATATAACTGTCCGCTCAGTCCAAAAACTTGAAAAACGCCTGACGTTTTTTTTAATAGAAATATCGAACTGTCGTCTGCTTAATTTTGGTTGCACTATACCAGCAACAAAAACTTGTACTTGCAGGCACTATATATAGAGCCTTTGATGTTTTAAACCCCACACATTTTTAATGTTTTAAACCCCACACATTTTAATGACAGAAGTGTAAGTTTTACGTCATTGCAAGTTTTCCTTGAAACTAAAGATTTCTGTTGTATATGGATCTGTCATCTCTTCTTGATGATAGAAATGTAGTTATCAGATGGTTTGATCGCGGAAAAATGATAGTGGTAAGTTTATATGATTACATCGCCGTTAGAAATAGTGTACTGTTATGCCTTTCCGGCGCATTGGTCATGAAATTACGCCAAGTTTATGAAATTTTGGTCGTGTTTAATGACTTCTTTGTTATGCCGTCTTTGAGGACACGAAACGTGGGCACAGCAGCACAACTTATTCATTTATATTTGAAATGCAATAAAATCTCCAAGACATCTGTACTCTAAGTCAGCAGCATAAGTTCGACAAACGCTAAATTAACTCAATTTATCCGGAGGAAAGCTCACGAAAGGCAGATTTCTTTGCAGCGAGAGCTGTCACCTGAGTGGAAACGAAAACAGATACAGCATCTATATCGAATTACATAAATTAAATAATTTAATTTGTGGTCTTAATATGAAAGTGGCAAACGCATAAAATTTTGAAATGTGAGTTTTATAAGCGGGGAGATTGGTTTACGTGTTTTCATGGCTTGCAAATGTTTTATTCACCGATAAAATAGCGGCGAGTAATTGAATTAAATTGTGATTTGGTTTCGTCGAACAAAAGCACTATTCGTTTTCTATATATTGGTTGTGAATGGAGTAATGCACGAGTCACGAGCGTTTTCTCTCCAGCATTTGATAGCATAGCAAACACGGCTATTGAACAGCACCTAGCTTAACACAATTGTACGACTCTTCGTTTGCTGCAGTTCTCAATGTGATCACTCGATGCGCCTTCATTCAGTTTTGAATATTCTGACATGCAAGAATTCCGTCTTTGTGGTCATTGTTGTCACTTATTGCAATTTTTGTTCCTCCGAGGCGACGTGATGCTTCAGCATTTGTGTTTACTTATCGCTGTCTACTGTACGTGCATGTATATACGTATACCTACACGAACACGTACACGTACATGTACCACTATACTATCAATCAGTACTAAAGCGTCTACACTAATTTACAGCCAGATAGTAGTCAACAACTGCAGCTGTATTGTCAATCGCAATAATTTGTGGATGGATGGAGGGAGGGAGGGAGTAATGGATAGAGACAGACAGACGGACGGACGGGCGGACGGACGGACGGACAGACAGACGGACAGACAGACAGACAGACAGACAGACAGACAGACAGACAGACAGACAGACAGACAGACAGACAGACAGACAGACAGACAAACGGACGGACGGACGGACGGACGGACAGACAGACAGGCAGATAGATAGATGATAGATAGATAGATAGATACATACATACATACATACATACATACATACATACATACATACATACATACATACATACATACATACATACATACATACATAGAGAGAGATAGATAGATAGATAGATAGATAGATAGATAGATAGATAGATAGATAGATAGATAGATAGATAGATAGATAGATAGATAGATAGATAGATAGATAGATAGATAGATAGATAGATAGATAGATAGATAGATAGATAGATAGATAGATAGATAGATAGATAGATAGATAGATAGATAGATAGATAGATAGATATTACATGAACCAGAACGTCGCATGGGGCGATTAAATCACCCTTAGTAAATAGCTACATTTTATCGTCTGCGATTAACACAAATTTTACTAACTTAACTACATTGTAACGTCTGAGTCACGGTACAAAAACTCTTAATATCACTATATTTTGCCCTCTGTCTTGACAAAAAAAAAATTATTTAATCTTGTTTAGATTTGAGTTCGATAAGAGAGATCTTCAGTGATACGTTTAGGCGGAACTAACTTATCAATGGAGATCTCTCTCATCAACTGTAACCGACTTAGAAATCAGCCAATGCCATTGGCATTGGTTGGTTTGATTATTGACAACATCAAAACTGTCACTTGCAATAGTTAGAAATGCAATATGCGTTACTAGCACGTCAGATTGGGTACAGCCTAAGTCGTTCTCCAGCTGCTCTTTAAATAAGACAGTTTCTTCATGAAACAGAAAATTGAAGCAAATAAGCTAGGAAGATTTCTATTGGTCAATACATCAAGGTCAACACAGGTCAATACATCAGGGTCAACAGAGGTTGACTTCTAATTGAGGCCCAGGGTGCGTATGCACAGAAAATCTAGCGATGTTTTTGTCGCGCCAGGCTATGTTAAAGGTGTAGAAGTGTTTATAGTTTTGTAATTTCGGAAGTCTTGAGGACAAACGTAGGTGGTCGTCTTACATAATAGAAATACGACAAAACATGGTAAGAGTTTATAACTTCTGGGGTTTATTTATATCATAAATGATTCACACATACAACAATAAAAGTTTTATTCTGCTTGATGGAGTCCCGTAAGGATATATACATCAAAGCCTCTAACAGGATGTTGAGATTTCGTATACCTCTGGTGACAAGACAATCGTCAATTTCAAAGAATACCGCGACTTACTTCAGGAAAATTTCAAAATCCTATACAATTAGCACACCTGAGTGTGGAATGCCGGTAGGAAATCTAGATACCGACAAACATGCAAGCAGCATCGGACAATGTAGTAATCGGTGTCCATAACACAAGCGTATGGGTGGTCATCAAAGTATTTATAGATTTTACTGCCGGTATGAAAATGCACTATACAATCGAAGCCAGTTTACCTGAAACAGAGCGTTCGTCGGCACACATCTCACTGAAACATTTCACATTTCAGTGTCGATCTGACACTACTATCGTTTAGCCCAATAAATATCTTACTATAAACATTGCTACATTTCAGCGTCTGACGCAACAGATATCTTACCAACATTGCTACATTTTCTTTGGATGACCTAACTTTAGGTGTCTCGCACCCTTTAAAAGATTAAAATGTAACAATTTTACCCAGCCTATTGTTGACCCTGCCTATTGTTGACCTAGCCTATTGTTGACCTAGCCTATTGTTGACCTAGCCTATTGTTGACCTAGCCTATTGTTGACCTAGCCTATTGTTGACCTAGCCTATTGTTTCAGGCTAACTGGTTTCTGTTGGAGTTTACAGTTTTGGGGTTCAACATAATTTGTTGAGCCCCTGAACTTTGCTTAATAGGGTCTGATTTGAGGTACGAATAACATGGCCATGCCAAATAAAGACTGGTCCTCCTCGGTACAGCTAACTTAGCCTTGCCAAATAAGGACTGGTACTCCTCGGTACAGCTAACTTAGCCTTGCCAAATAAGGACTGGTACTCCTTAGTACAGTTAACTTAACATTGCCAAATAAGGACTGGTCCTCCTAGGTATAGCTATAGAATTGCCAAATAAAAGCACGTCCTCCTTAGTACAGCTAACTTACCATTGCCAAATAAAGACTGGTCCTCTTCAGAAGAATACAGCTCACATAGCATTGCCAAATAAGGACCGGTCTTCCTAGATGCAGTTAACTTAGCATCATACATATTTCACGGATCGATACATGTTTTATTTTTGAATATGGATTTTATCGACCCATGCCTCCGATTCTTAGAGTCATTTTTGCCTTCTCTGATTATTTAGTTACAAACATAATAATTGCATTTTGTTTGTTAGTCTGTTCGCGTGTTTGATTCATAGATTACTACGATTTGATCTTAATTTTCAACAAGAGCAGTCGTCGTGAATATTGGATTTCAACAATTGCCAGAGGTTGACTTCATACGTCAAAATTTTCTGACGTAATCCGAGTAACTTGACGTTTGCTATGACACTGCTTTGATTACAATGATTCAAACTCAAACAAGATATGCACTCGAAGTCGAATGGTCGAAGGTCCTGAAATTGATTCCAATTGAATTTTCTATTTGATTTTATTTTGAAAATATGATTTGCTGAAACGGTTATTTGCTAAGCAGATCACGTACCACCAGTGGTCCAGAAAATGCTGCATAACTTTTGCCAGTAAATCAAAGATTTTTCGTGCTTTTTTCTTCTTGTAGATCTCGTTAAAGTAGTGAAATGTTAGATGAATTCAGTGGTTAGATGTGAATGTAGACGATAAAAGATGATCGTGTGATAGATGTGTTGTAATTTGTGGAATCCTATTGTACAGAGAGTTGCAGATTAATGTGTTTTTGAGAGCTTGAAGATTACAAAGTGTAAAATTACAGTATGGCTGAAGGTAAACAAGAGGTACCGAGTTCAAAGGAGATCAAAGTGGACTAAAGGCAATGATGTTATCGTGTTAGAGGTGGGTTATGGATAGAGTAGAGTAGAGTAGAGTAAAGTAGAGTAGAGTAGAGTAGAGTAGAGTAGACTAGAGTAGACTAGAGTACACTTATAGTATAGCAGAGTAAACTAGAGTATAGCAGAGTAGACTAGAGTACACTTATAGTAAAGCAGAGAAAACTAGAGTAGACTAGAGTACACTTCTAGTATATCAGAGTAGACTAGAGTATAGCAGAGTAGACTAGAGTACACTTATAGTATAGCCGAGTAGACTATAGTACACTTACAGTATAGCAGAGTAGACTAGAGTACACGTATAGTATAACAGAGTAGACTAGAGTACACTTCTAGTATATCAGAGTAGACTAGAGTATAGCAGAGTAGACTAGGGTACACTTATAGTATAGCAGAGTAGACTAGAGTATACTTATAGTATGACAGAGTAGACTAGAGTACACTTATAGTACAGCAGAGTAGACTAGAGTACACTTATAGTATAGCAGAGTAGACTAGAGTACACTTATAGTATAGCAGAGTAGACTAGAGTACACTTATAGTATAGCAGAATAGACTAGAGTACACTTATAGTATAGCAGAGTAGACTAGAGTACACTTATAGTATAGCAGAGTAGACTAGAGTATACTTATAGTTTGACAGAGTAGACTAGAGTACACTTATAGTACAGCAGAGTAGACTAGAGTACACTTATAGTATAGCAGAGTAGACTAGAGTACACTTATAGTATAGCAGAGTAGACTAGAGTACACTTATAGTATAGCAGAATAGACTAGAGTACACTTATAGTATAGCAGAATAGACTAGAATACACTTATAGCATAGCAGAGTAGACTAGAGTACACTTATAGTATAGCAGAGTAGACTAGAGTACACTTATAGTATAGTAGAATAGATTAGAGTACACTTATAGTATAACAGAGTAGACTAGAGTAGACTAGAGTACACTTATAGTATAGCAGAGTAGACTAGAGTACACTTATAGTATAGCAGAGTAGACTAGAGTACACTTATAGTATAGCAGAGTAGACTAGAGTACACTTATAGTATAGCAGAGTAGACTAGAGTACACTTATAGTATAGCAGAGTAGACTAGAGTACACTTATAGTAAAGCAGAGAAAACTAGAGTAGACTAGAGTACACTTCTAGTATATCAGAGTAGACTAGAGTATAGCAGAGTAGACTAGAGTACACTTATAGTATAGCCGAGTAGACTATAGTACACTTACAGTATAGCAGAGTAGACTAGAGTACACGTATAGTATAACAGAGTAGACTAGAGTACACTTCTAGTATATCAGAGTAGACTAGAGTATAGCAGAGTAGACTAGGGTACACTTATAGTATAGCAGAGTAGACTAGAGTATACTTATAGTATGACAGAGTAGACTAGAGTACACTTATAGTACAGCAGAGTAGACTAGAGTACACTTATAGTATATCAGAGTAGACTAGAGTACACTTATAGTATAGCAGAATAGACTAGAGTACACTTATAGTATAGCAGAGTAGACTAGAGTACACTTATAGTATAGCAGAGTAGACTAGAGTACACTTATAGTATAGCAGAATAGACTAGAGTACACTTATAGTATAGCAGAGTAGACTAGAGTACACTTATAGTATAGCAGAGTAGACTAGAGTACACTTATAGTATAGCAGAGTAGACTAGAGTACACTTATAGTATAGCAGAGTAGACTAGAGTATACTTATAGTTTGACAGAGTAGACTAGAGTACACTTATAGTACAGCAGAGTAGACTAGAGTACACTTATAGTATAGCAGAGTAGACTAGAGTACACTTATAGTATAGCAGAGTAGACTAGAGTACACTTATAGTATAGCAGAATAGACTAGAGTACACTTATAGTATAGCAGAATAGACTAGAATACACTTATAGCATAGCAGAGTAGACTAGAGTACACTTATAGTATAGCAGAGTAGACTAGAGTACACTTATAGTATAGTAGAATAGATTAGAGTACACTTATAGTATAACAGAGTAGACTAGAGTAGACTAGAGTACACTTATAGTATAGCAGAGTAGACTAGAGTACACTTATAGTATAGCAGAGTAGACTAGAGTACACTTATAGTATAGCAGAGTAGACTAGAGTACACTTATAGTATAGCAGAGTAGACTAGAGTACACTTATAGTATAGCAGAGTAGACTAGAGTACACTTATAGTATAGCAGAGTAGACTAGAGTACACTTACAGTATAGCAGAGTAGACTAGAGTACACTTATAGTATAGCAGAGTAGACTAGAGTACACTTATAGTATAGCAGAGTAGACTAGAGTACACTTATAGTATAGCAGAGTAGACTAGAGTACACTTATAGTATAGCAGAGTAGACTGGTGATACATCAAGCCTAGTCAATGTAGTCAGATGGGGGTTTATTGAAATTAGTTTTTTGTTATTAAATACTCAACTTACATTATATTCAAACGCTAAACCCAGGACAATGCTCATCCAATCAAAGAATTTAACCAAACTCCAACCCGATCTTAGATATGTTGAGCAAGATATTTCATATACCAACAGACGGGTCGTCTAAATGAACCAAATCGTTATTTACAGCTGAGCACTATGATAATACAATAATAGTAGAAAATAAAACTTTTGATCCTTGGCTACCCAATTGATCTTAGCTAACCTAGTTAAGTCATGATATTGTCAAAACAAAATGAACTAATTAATGCAGTTGTTCGGATGCGGAACATGCTGTGATACAAACCATATACCAATAAAAAATAATATGCAACTTTGATTGTATTGTAAATTGAATCAGTACCAAAACTGACAAAAAATCAAAGTTCAGTGTGCTTGAAAAATATTGCAAAGCTTCAAATTCCCCTCGCTCATCATCGGTAGTCATCCACGATCTAGAGATAGTCTTGGTGAATTTAACCCCGTGACCTCGATTAAAGAGTACGCCAGGGAGAGCTTGTTATGTTATGACAGAAATTGGACTCAGAAAAGATTTGATTTTGTAGCAAAGTAGATCATTTGACCTCACCGTATGACCTCGCGTGTTGTGTGCACTGAGGAGGAGGCGCGTAGTTTGACATGCACTGTCACTGTTCGTCATATGCTACGTTGAGATTTGCGTTGACGTATATTCAATATTTCATTTCAAAAGATGTCAGCTCACCCCTTGACAGCAGATGCTTCTAAAAATTGTAGGCAAAATGTGCCAAACGAAAACAGAGGTCTAACTTTGCATCCACGTTTTCAAGTTGAAATCACTTGAGGACCATAAGTTTAATATCTTGAAAACTCTAGACTTAATAAATTGATTATCCGACATACACTTAATGATAACGAAATTAACTCAACATGCGAACTTGAAGATGTATGTATGTATGTATGTATGTATGTATGTATGTATGTATGTATGTATGTATGTATGTATGTATGTATGTATGTATGTATGTATGTATTCACATTCACATTTTGTTGTGTGTGACTTTATCAACTTTATTATCATTTGTTATTAACTCTATTTCGGGGAAGAAAAAGAACGCGACAAGGCTCACAACATCACATAGATACGAATAAACAGAAAGAAATGTTTTAAAAATACACACAAAAAACAGCATTATAAAACAAGTGGAACTTTAAAAAGATAAACTGTTTTAACGAACTCATTTCATTCGTCTAAATATTGAAGGTACACCCTCCAATTTAGGTTAGACGAAGCGAGATGTTGGGGGAAGGGTAGTTGTTGTAACAGTTGTAAACGGAAGTGCCTTGCTGAATGAATGCCTTGATCATAGCACTGTACACTATCATATAAACGTTCATTCAATGCTTGTATCAATCAATTTCTACATGTGAAATGAACATTCAGAGTTTAATGTGACACAGCTTTGCAGGAACATTACTTGACCGTAGCTTAGTGTAAACCATACAAATCTACTAATAAATGGAATGGTGGGGAGGGGATCCGTTTGCTCTTAATTCCTGGATGAGTGTGCAACAGGCTTAGGGAGGTCACCATGACGATATCGATGGTGTTCATTGTTCTGCCTTTGAGACGAGTGGATTGGGGTTGGGGGATCCAACACTAACTCAAGGCTAGGGACCTCGAAGAAGTACAATATTTTAGTGACCCCAATATGATAGAAAGTATACACAGAAAGCATTACAGGAGAGTACAATGTACGGACGCTGTATGGCACATCATCATTCAATCAATCTGCCGACTAGTCAGCCAGTGCTGTATTTGATGTGATATATTCAGTGTACATTAATTTGCCGTAGGAGCCGACTAACAAACCATGATGATCATGTCCCTGGTCTACCGATTCATCGCCATCAATATTCATCCACCTCGTTGACAACTTATTGTCATATATCAACGCTTGTCACTCACCTGTCAGTTTAGTACTCCTCCACTGAGCCAACTTACTAATGACACTAGCAATCTGCCACTCGGAACAACCAGCCTACAAAGTACACAGAGTAGTTATCGGACAACTATTTTACTAGCAGGCCAGCTGCCATCGGACAACCAGTCTACAAATTACACAAAATATGTCAGCCAGACGACAGTAAAAGTTTCAAGCAATCTGGCACCAACCTTAAAACAGAAGATGCAAATTATGTTCTCGGACAACCACCTAGCACTCTCAGGACAACCAACCTATTAATCACACAGCAAATCTTATAGACAATAAATGTGAACGACATAAATAATATACTCCTCAGCAACCAAACTAAGTCTACAAACAACACAATCAAGTGGTCGGGTAAATGAACAAATAATCCAGAATGAGTGTGAAACAATCCGCCATGATATGATAAGTTGATCATGGAATGATTAACAGCCGCGGTCCATGAATTTAAGGTCGAAAGTTTAGACGAACCGATAATGTTTAAGACGGACAAAATTGGGTGTAATAACCACACATCTATAGACTGTAACCTCATCAATTTTGACAAAGTTATAACCTAATTACGAAACAGACGATCAACAGAAATTGCACCTGTTAATTGAAATTTAAAAAAAAAATAATCTGGCACCACCCTTTTTTGAAATGATCAAAATATTGATAGCAACGTTCAATTGACATTCTCTCAAGCTGTCTCACTAGTTAAAACCAAGCAACCGTTCATTTATCGATTTTGAAACTAACCAATCGGGCACCATCGTTTTATTTTGAAATGGACACGATATTGATAGCAGGAGATGTTCATTTCACACTCTCTCACTAGTTGAAACCAAACAACCATCCATTTATTTTGAAATTGACAAGTCGCTGATCGGGATGTATAGCTCCCATTGCGATGACAGTAAACTCGTAACAGATATTAAAGTCCACTTTCCTGCTAAGCAGATGACGTCACTTCTAGCGAAGACAAGTTCATAGGTCAAATTTTAGAACATTCACAGTGCAGCCTTAGTATCTGTCAAACAAATCGCAATGATTTTTGTTTCTTTTAAATGTGTTGCACGCTACTTTTCTTTGATGATGAAATCGAAAAATCATCTGGAAAATGAATATATCGCGTATAGAATAATCTCTGTCATGATCGATAAGTTTGATGAGTGGTGACGTTGAATGTTCCGCTCCACGGGTTGGGTTATGATGTCATGGTAGGCGATAAGCCAGTTGTCGTTCGTGTTTTACAAGAAAACACATTGTCAGCCGTATCTTACAATATCATTCTAATTGACAGGCTATTAAATTGATATTAAAATAAATCTCCCATACAGAAATTTTGAAAATTGGTTTTGAGGATAAAGTGTAATTGACAATATTTTCCTTGGCGTCTCTGATGAAATTTCCCTAACATAATGGCAAATTAGGGAAAGGAAATACTATAGATGTTGATCTTTTGACTTGCAACATTTTGCAAGATGAAATATGGTCTCCGCATGACTTTTTAATCACTAACAAAGACAACTAACAGTTGAAATGGGTTTCGAAGCCCCCTAGTTTTATGATTTTTTTATCACTTTGTACAACAATTCTGGAACCGACAGTTGGGTTTTGGGTATATTTTCATCAACAGTTTACGTTATCCTCACCACGGTAATTGAATGTTGATATTTGGATGGCTACACATTCTGGAACCGACGGTCGGGTTTTTGGGTATAGTTTCGTCATAAGTTTATGTCATTATCAACACAGAGATGAATGGTGATATTGGTAGCTACAACTTCTGGAACAGACGCCCGCCGCGTTTTGGGATATTTACGCCAATACCACCCCGTAACTTAATTGAATATTGACGTTTAGGCGCTAAAGATTTTGGCGCTACAAATATTGGAATATTGAGTATTGATTTAGTATGCGTATATTTTGCGCCAAAAGCTTACATCGTGTCCACCACTGTAATTGAAAGTTGACATTTGGCACGCTAAAACTTTAGAAAATAACGTAACTAGATATACGCATTGGTGAGAATTGACAAAAAAATGTGATTTTTACTACAAATTCTAGTGTCGGCAGATGCATGCTAGATACTTGATATAGAATCAGAGAGTCTCAATTCTACGGCCTGTGTAAACTTTGGTTTCCCGTCTATAACTCTATGTAACCGAAGCTTGCAAAAGACATACAATATCAACAAACGGATGAGTCTTTAGTTGTTGAAAAATTAATAATTTCTCATCGCAGCTTCGCAAGAACGTATCAAATTTACACCGCTTAGGGATGCAAGTTTCTGCGCACTTGTCAAAGCAAAGGATAGCCTTAATGTTTCATATTTTCCGTGCGATTTTCATGTAAACCGATAACACTCTCACCTTTTTATCTGCCTTAAAGTTTCACGCACAATCAAATAATCTTGTGTAAGAGCGTTCGTTAAATACTTAATAGCAGAATTGAGATTTAAAAATACGTTGAGTATAGTGTTTCCCGTGACTTCCTGTCTTCATTTTCCCTGGGGTATGAGAAGAAAATTTCATGGGCAGATCACCTGCCCTCGTAATCCCCTCAAATAAGTACGGCAGAAGTTTACAGTAAACTTCTTATATTATCCCCGTCTCTGCGTACGAGATGACACATTGATCGACATCCTTCATATGATAATTGCGATGCCGTTATCTCCTCAGTTTGAGTTTGCAGGTGATAGCATTGTTGACGCAGAAACCCACGTTTAGTAACTTCAGCATCGTTCAAACCATCTGCTTGAATTTATTGATAGTTCGATGTCAGCTTTATACATTCGATGCTTATGGGTGTTACTAAACGTGAGCAGAAAAAGATATTTTCGAACCCACGAGACAATATAATGCAATATTATAAAATAATTACGTTGCAACGAACCGAACTGTGACTCTTTCCTGCCAATTGAAGTTTTAGCAAATTAGCGCCAGCTGAAATAGGAACGTCAAAAAAACGTTTTATACTATTAGCCTTTCTGTATTTCGTTGAGAAAAATTCTGAGCTGTAATGATAGAAATTATTCTTTATAGTTTGTAAATGTATTTCCGTTAATTGAAAATATTTTGAACAAATGATCGCCAATTGAATTGTTGGTTTCCATGAATATAAAATGTTGTGAATAAAAAAAATTGTTTGTTAGTAGGATTCCTTGTTATTGAGCATGTTCCCGCCAAATGAAAATATTTGGAATGAGCAATTCTTTTTTCAAATCTAAGTATAAATGTTTCACAACTTCACTGTTGAGGAGAATCATATAGATTTGTTTGTTAGTCACAAGAACTTACATGTTTACGATAATGTAGTCTTTTTTGTAAATAATTGGGGTGGGTGGAGTTGTTGATTTTTAGGTACAGTACTACGATCTCAAAGTCGAATATTAATCTGACATCATTCCCACCAGTACGTGTTCACGTACATTGGTACTTGAAATAAAGAAATACTGTTCTAGTTCACTTGATAAACATACTTAAAAGCTAACAAGTGAAACTCATAACTTTCTAAACATGACAAAATCGATGTTTTTACAAAAAGGTGAGATTGATACATTATACACTGGTAATAAAATATAGTATTTGACGGAAATGGCTTATTAGTTGCAAGGTTCTCCTCTAAGATAGGTTGTTGTGTTCATGTCAAATCTTGTCAGAGTATTCAATTTTTCATTTTCTGGTAATAAGATCTCGATTCCAGATATGTTATACTCATAAACAATACATGAAAAATGAGATGTTGAAATATCGCTACCGTTAAGGCTTCTAGGTATTTAAAATGCCTAAAAGCTGTAAATGTACACTGTATGGTAGTTTCACGAGAGACGAGAGAGAGAGAGAGAGAGAGAGAGAGAGAGAGAGAGAGAGAGAGAGAGAGAGAGAGAGAGAGAGAGAGAGAGACAGAGAGAGAGAGAGAGAGACAGAGACAGAGAGAGACAGAGACAGAGACAGAGAGAGACAGAGAGACAGAGAGAGACAGACAGAGACAGAGACAGAGACAGAGACAGAGTGAGAGAGAGACAGAGTGAGAGAGAGAAAGACAGAGTGAGAGAAGAGAGTGATGAGTGAGTGAGAGAGAGACAGACAGATGGAGAGAGGAAATGAGACGGAGAGACACAGACACAGACACAGACACAGACACAGACACAGACACAGACACAGACACAGACAGATAGACAGACTGAAGGGAAGAGAGAAGAGATGTTATTTTCTATTAAAATGAAATACATTTAGTATTGCGAGATGTTGCCTTTTATGTCTCAATCAATACAAAAAGCTGTCAACTATTATATACGCCCTTAACAATCACTGCATGTATTAAGTCCGGACCCGTAATATACACACCAGCAAACTCACATTGCATATAATTCTTTGTCACTGAATTTAATAAATTTCACCAAGTACATCTAAACAGTCATGCAAACGTTACAACTTTGCTTTGCGTGAAATTAAACATATTGACAGAATTAGATGATTTTAAACTACATTTGCTTGAACACATATACATAATATAACTCTACCTCGGAGCGAGCTAATATCAATGACTCGCCGTAAGCGAAGGTGAGCCCACAATATCCCTGTGTATTATGTATGTTAGCATTCGCCTTTAGGCTGAAACATGAGACTGATATGTACATCTGAACGATCATGGACGACTTCAATTATCTTTATGGGTTTGCAAAGTACGGCATGTTGGCGCTGACCTGTGTCGGTCAACTTATACTCCAATATGATTCCTACGAGTTATCACCGCCTCGTAATTTAGAAATGAAATTATATATTGAAACTCTCTCCTGACGCTCACGGACGTTACCCCTAATCAACATTTATTCTTTGCTTGGTATTAATAGTTCATCAGTGGCAATATAACATTTATTAATATTCTGAAAATGAAAGGCTGTAACCATGGAAACCAACATGAAGTTGGTACAAGTTTCTTGAGGTTAATATTTTGGAGGTTATTTCACAGGCATGGATATGTTGTCGATCGCGTGTGAGTATTGTTTATCGTGAGAAGTCAATAATGACAACAAACCGGACTTCTTTGATGTCTAAATTTCACTGTTGAGTCTGAGCATATAAAAATAATGTAAAGTACCGAAATACCACGATTTTATTTCATAATACCGTTTTCACCGAGTAGCATTATGATAATTTTGAACTTGAAAACCTAATATTTCAATAATTGTCAAGGGAGATTTGAAGTAGTCTTTATTTTCAAGTGCACACGCATCTGTCGAATCAGATTTCACCGTACATTTCGTACATGTCGTTGGAATTCACATCTTGTCTTAAATGTATTCGAATGATTGAAATATACAAACTTCTTACCAAAACATGTTTAGCATTAGGTCTAAACCCCCAAAAAAATGTCGAATTGAAAGAATCATTCAAAAGAGAAATTAAAGTTCGAGAAACTTGATGACATATTTTAAATTTAAGTTGTACATTCTGTTGGTAAACAATCCAATTAAGCGAGCATTTTGTTGTTGTTGATGTTTTAAATATTGTTGTACATGTTTTACTTAATAACTGAGTGTTTGGTGTATTTTTTTTCACTCATTGAAAGAATGAAAGTATTTGCCGACTTTGGATGTCTGGGTACCTGGTGTCTGGGTACTGGGTACCGGGTGACTCGTTCGCTCAAACTGATTCTTTGTTTGTGTTAAAACACCTTCACTCGTTCATGGTGAAATACGTACATGACTAGACTCCTTAGAAGTAGACAAAAGAAATATAAGAGAACGTCAGTGATTTTTATTAGTTTTAAGGACTGTGTTATCCACAATTCTGCACTTTTGAATTGTATCGTAGTACACATGTATGGCGTACAGCATCGGCACGGTTGTACTATACGATAGTTAACGTCCATACCGTGTATGAAAGGCGAGGGTCGTATGTCTATGTATCAATAGTAATAAAAACTTATACGAAGTGCAGGACTGGTGTAAAAAAATAAAATAAACGCACGAAGTGTTTTCAATGGTAAAATGGCCATGACATTCTTACATTTTACTATATTCGTTACAAATATAAATTATCACCTCTCAATGGGATTCAACTCGTTTTCCCTGTCTAAACCTCAATTACAGAATTTGTCTTTATATCGTCGTCTTCCTTGCCGCACACTACGAAACGACATTATATTGCGTTTCTTGGAACCCATGAGACCGAGGAACGCCGTTGTAAATTTCCTACTATGAATTTAACTCCTGCAGATCATAGTTAATGAGATAATTATTTACAATGAAGATAATGAGTAAATGAATTAATACATCGAATCAAATAAAATAATCTATTACGATACCAATGTATCAATTAGTAAACGCATTAGTCGATAGATTGATTGATTGATTGATTGATTGATTAATGCATTCATTTGATTAAATCATTTGGCCATCATTCAGTTTACGTATTCGTCCATCCAGCCATCTGTCCGTCCGTCCGTCCGTCCGTCCGTCCGTCCATTCATTCATTCATTCATTCATTCATTCATTCATTCATTCATTCATTCATTCATTCATTCATTCATTCATCCATTCATTCAGCCAGTAAGCTATCTCTAAAAACAACAACAACCATCCATCCATCAATCCAGTCATCTCTCCAACTTAACTAAGCAACCAACCAATCAGTCAATAAGCAAACCAACTAACTAACCAACCATCCATTCATCCATCCATCCATCCATCCATCCATTCAACCAACCAACCAACCAACCAACCAACCAACCAAATATCCATCCATCCATCCATCCATTCATTCATTCATTCATTCATTCATCCATCTATCCATGATCATCTTTCCATCAATCCATCCACTCACCCATCTACCCACTTGCCCACCCACACGTCCATCCACCCAATCAACTAACCAACCAATCTGTGTAATATTAACCAAAAAGATCAGTTAACACTGCAAGTCATAAAATCACAATTATAAAAGTTTATTATTTAAACAATGAACGTAAAATCGTTATAATCAACAAACAATACAACAAGTGTGTCTATATATGGGATTTTTTGTCATTTCTTACGGACTAATAATCATTTCTACGTTTCTATGAAAGACTTGTCGTATGGGTACCGTATTTCAATCAATTGCTTATAAAGTCCAGTTCGCATTTTGTTTAAGTGTCATACCACAATACACGCCACAAAAACAAACAAAAAGATCAAAATAAACAAACAGTGAATCATTGAATGACCAACACTAACAAATAATGTATTTATCAAAACAGTGTGAAATGTACATCTATGTTGATCTCACAGCTGTATATACCGTACCACTTGGAAATTATACTTAGACTGCGCCATCGCACGCATCCTTTAAGCTGATCCTCAGTAACAACTTTTCCCCCCTTTTTCCCCCAAAGTAACAACTTTATAGTCAAACTGATGGAAAAGTCTAGCCAAGTATTCATCAATGATGCTTCAACATTGACTACAGATCCGATTATCAATACAGCTTCCATTCAAGGTTAGTAGATCACTCGTCCTTGATAGTACACGTACGTATGCTATACACTTGGCCATTGTATTGTCAAATTGTAAATCATAACGTGATTTCTTTGCATAGATTAAGTCTATTGATAAAAGCCAAGTATTACAATTCTTTCATCGTGGAGGGGTTTTTTCTGTTCAGTGATCGTGAATAACGGTGAATATTATAAATTTATTACAATTGGAACGTTAGTCTATCAATCTACAAATGGATGATTTATGTAGCTTTGTGTATACGATTTTAGACAACTTACAGCAACAATAAAATAGAACATTGACATTGTATATACATACAATGACACAAACTGACAACGTTGTCAACTCGCCATGATTGACCTTGCTCGTAAACATATATACGACAGACAGACAGACAGACAGACAGACAGACAGACAGACAGACAGACAGACAGACAGACAGGCAGGCCGACAGACAGACAGACAGACAGTCAGTCAGACAGATAGGCAGGCCGACAGACAGACAGACAGACAGACAGACAGACAGACAGACAGGCAGGCCGACAGACAGACAGACAGACAGTCAGTCAGACAGACAGACAGACAGACAGACACAGACAGATAGGCAGGCCGACAGACAGACAGACAGACAGTCAGACAGACAGACAGACAGACAGACAGACAGACAGACAGACAGACAGACAGACAGACAGACAGACTGACTGACAGACGCACACACACAGTGTTATTTGATGATATACTGAGAGAAATGATTTTCAATTCGTATACTTCTCTCGATACACACATACAAGTTGTATATTTCTTTCATTTGGTATCGCTTGCCATTCTCGTGTAAAGAGGTTGGCATTAACAAAACGATAAAATGAGATTGACACGTAGTTTTTTTCTGAGAAATTGCACGATTTCGAAGCGGGAAACCTCAAGGGTTTCTGTATCCGTCAAATCTAGCTACACGTTTGTACCATTGATTAATTATATATACGTTTTCTGATTTGGTTGCTGATGTTTTCCGTTATTTCAACCCTGAGTAGACAGACGCTCGGCGGCGAGCAATGTTAGCAGAAGGATACACTTACACGCGTATAGTAATGATACTTATCCACCGTGATTACCACAGAGTGTCGGGTTGCGCCTCTTCGCGTAATGCAAATTTAATTTCAACTTCTTTCTTTTCGACTGTCGAGTACTGTACAGTATCAAAGGAGGAACGTCAATACAGCAAGCTGGCACGCGCCGCGACCGACACTCGGCACAACTAGCTCGAGCTGTAGCATGTACAGTGGAAATCCCTGTGATCGCTTGAGCTTGTTGCTAACCCGACAACAAAGAGTCCTTCCGCGCGAGGACAACGTAGATTATTCCAACAGGCTGATTGATTTGATGCCCGCTGAGTCATTTTAGCTAGAACCGTTTAAAATATCCCCCTTGCGATGTCTTTTTTTTAAAAATCCCAGAACGTACGATACTCGACAAATGGTTTGAGTTTTACACAGTTAATACAGGGAAATCGATCTTTTAGAACGGAACGTCAACAAGCGTAAAATAAAATTCGAAGGAAAAAGAAATATGTTGCATTGAAGTCAAAACTAACAGTACAGATTTTCATTTTTGACCGAAACAGATGGCACTAAAGCTCCGTGCTATTAACTTATAAAAAGAGAGATTTCGGGCCAATAAAATAAGCGAAAGAAAACCATGCGTCAAAAGCAAATTTGTGTATAAATTCACCAGGCATGAGTAATGAACACCGACATATGCTCAGTGAAATGTCTGAAAAGGCGAAGCTACACTTAAAAGTTGCCACTATTTTTGCCTTTGTGCGGTCGTGTAGTACGCGACTATAAAAATTACGCTGTGATGTTTTCATTCCATGTTGCTTATTATGATGACAAAATATAGTTGTGATCGTCCGACGCGGCTGATTCTATGCCAAGAGAGAGGCCCCACGAATATGTCCGATAAAACAGTAATACAACTTTAGGTGACATCTGTTCGGCTATGAGGTTTGTCAAACTCTATTATTCTCCAGCTAACGTTCTCAATGAGATAATCAGATTCACTAGATAAAGCGACCAATCAGGTGTGAAATTTTGTTGAGGACGAGGACGGCGCGTGCGCAGAAATCGACAGCGCGCCCCACGGGACTCTTATACATGCATCGTTTGGTCGTACGGGCGAGCTAAACTACAGCGGTGTAAACACTGTCGAACAGCGGATTGAAATTGGAACAGATTGGACAGAGCGTTTGTAATAACACCACTGTTGTGCACTGGTGATGCTAAAGACGTAGGGCGATTTGAGGACAGTCTCACCTTATTGGAGAAACGAACAGTAAAACATCCACAGTTAAGGTAAGGACAGACATAGATATATATATATTGCAGTTCGTTGTTTCACATTTTATCGATGGTTTTACCGGCGTTGCTTTTTTACTCCATCACGGATGATTGCGATGACTGGTGGGAGACATGTCGAGAACGCTTCGGGTGGCAGGTTCCAAATCTAACACAGCATATGCTACTCCAGTTGAGCTATTCAAAACGTCTTTGGCAGCAATTGAAAGGCTAGTGTCATACCGGCATTATACTATATATTTAGTTTCTCGTTACGTGCATAGAAACACGTGCAGAGCAACGTTATCTTATTCAAGCCTTCGAGATAAACGTCCGTGAGTCTTTCCATGGATCCAGCTCAAAGCAGGATACTTCTATCTCCCATTTGTATCTTGATTCGTGGCAGTGATAATATTTCATCCAAGGATATGGATTTTTGAAATGAAAAATTCACCCGTCAATAAGTCTGCGATTTCTTTGTAAAATTGCCTGAATGAATGGCGTACTTATATCGACAAGGCCGACTGGTACACCCTATTGTTGAATTTGAATGAGTGACTTGTAAAGGGGGTTCTCCGACATGACCACACTTTCCAACAGCGTTTTGTTTAGTCTGTGTCCTCATCAAATCGGTCTTCAAATTGATAATCTATTGTAAATCGTTGATAAAATTATGCAATTTTTTAGTCTAATTTGTTTTGCTTCCATTCCTGTCACATCGTGAATTTTATGAATAATTTTCATCCGGGAAAAGGAAATGTAATCTTATTGCGAATCCACATGGATTTATTAGTATCATTATTACATACAAATTTAGCAGTTATTGTAAAAAAAATTGTTTCCCGCCTAATTTTGATATATGTTCCTAAAAATAAAATAAGCAACAATCGTGTAAAATCGTTTGAGACAATAAATGGTATAAAATGTACAAGGGCATGGTTTGAAACCTGACACGCTGAAATAAGCACTCGGAAAATCTGAAGAAAATGTCGTCAAAATAGTTTGTAACGGAGATTGCATACATCCATCCTGCTCGGAATCGTGTCGCTGTCCGTCCAGCTTATCTTAATTCGGTCATTGCTTATTGTTAAGGATTTGTAATTAATTAGTGTGAAAATAGACATTTTGCATCTGGTTCTATATGTTTAAACGCCGCCGTGTAACAAATTTACTTCGTATAAAACTTCGATTTTACGTGACGAATTTGATTAAGTTGAACAACGAAGACTTTTCATTAAGCAAATTGTCTTTCGCATGTTCTGAATATTTAACGAGTTCAACCCGCCTACCCGTCCACGGCCCGTGAAGCGCCGCTGCCTATCCAGGCGTTGAAGTCCCCACAAAAGAATCTAGTAAAATAATCATAGGTACAGTGAATGCGAGTAGTGAATTATTAATATGGCGGTGGAAATTACTGGCGATTGTGGATAATGTTGTTTTCGCTACTTCAATCCAATTGACGAGCATTACACAAGTCTGACATGGTATTATTAAAGGACAGTGTAGTCAAAACAACGTACATTCACCCTTTTTAATATTTTTTACTGTCTCCGTTATAATGTTGGACATAAAATATTCGCATATGACAAAACCGCCGCAGTTATAAAATCAAGTGTTTTATGGATTTTACAACTGTAAAAACTTCCTGCTTTATCTCTTCAATGATGAAACTATGGACATCAAAAGTTTCTCTCTCAAAATCGCTCTAGTTGCGTCGTCCATTTTATTACGATGTGTACTGTTTATGTCGCTGGGGTTATTTACTGTTTCTAATAGCAGACAGGGCTTTTATCTTTCGAAATGAAATAAAATAAACCAAGCTCATTGTTATTTTAGATCGCTTCAAATAACATTTGGCAGTGTGTAACTATATACATTTTGTAAATGGGGATAAAAATACGCCGTTATTTAATGAAATCCATTTAAATATGAATTTTTTTACAAAATTTGGTATGTAGGTCGTTCAAGTTGCAGACGACATAAACCGTGTTGTGTTTTGTTAGTATGTATTGAAATATGTAAACAGGAGTAACCAAATCGGAGCTCAATAACTTAATGAAAATCACATCCAAAATATATTTTACAAAATTTAATATGTATGTTGTAGCAAAAAGCAGACGACAATTTTGTAAACCATATTTTGTTGCTTGTTGCTTGGGCCTAAAAAATGTATGGTTCCGGGGTGACCCCACCTAGTTTCACGCCGATCCTAAACTTTTTTTTACGTCTTCGAGAAAAAAATAATTAAATCGCGAAAATTGTGAAATCTCACAAGAAATAGTAAATGCGGAAACTGACATCAACTTAAAAAGACAAAATAAAACTGTTCTTCCAATCTGTAATGGCTGTACATCTGATAGGAAGAAACCAATATCACAGAGACCATATGGAAAACAACGGAAAACATAACTACCTGAACTAGACACTCACATATGAAAAAAATAACAAAAAGTAAAATAAAAAATCTACCTACCCCACCTATTCTAAAATTGAGTGTAATCGGAACCACACAAGTTTTTGTTTAAATTGAAAATTTTAAGCACTCACAAAGTTTGTGGTTTGGAATATACTTTGATTGATTTCTTATGTACATAAACCAATAGTCACGTTGATTTGGTGATTCTTGAGCCGAAACCATATCAATACCACACAGACCACCGCCACAGTAATTTGAGCACCCAGATAACTGGTTGAAATGAATATTTTTGATTTCTAAGAATTTAAATTGAAAAAAAAAACATGTTTTTTTCAAATCAATCTCTTGAAATGTCCAAATTCAGAATAATTAAGAATTATAGAAGATAAGTAAAAGAGAGAAGAACTGTTTGTTGGCGATTGCTTGAGCGTTTCCATTTACGTTCTGAAAAGTTTGTTATTAATACACCTTTATTTCGGGAGGCATCAAACGCTGGTGTATACCTACTTGTCTAAAGGTTTCACAGAGAGAGAAAAACCGCCCTTATAGATCTTCGATTAAGTTAATGGAACGCCTTACGGGCAATTCTTACTTTAAATATGTACTTTGAACATTTGGTTGTTGATGGCTGGTTGGATTCTGCGCCGGTGAGACGTGGCATATGTAAAGTATTTCCTGCTCGTGCTATTTCGTTTATTGCTTTTTACGAGTACCATACAACGTCAACCAGCATGTGTTCGTCGAAGCCGGTAAGCCGGGAGGGTAAGGTTGATTTAAGGCACCCATATATCACTGGCTGTCAACACACGCAGGGTTTGCAGTAATCGTCAGTCACAAAGACGGAGGCGTGCAACCAACGCTTCTAAATGCAATTTCGACATTTTCGGTGATTAGTATAATAATCAAAGAAAGGTCAACTTAATGACACGGTAAAATAACGTCGTCCAAACTTACATAGTTATTACTGACTACAATAGAGATTGGTTTCATAAATTCCCCTGCCCGGCCTGTAACATGTTAGTTTTACACAGACTTACAAACAGAAAGATAGACAGTCACATACACGTATATATATATATATATATATATATATATATATATATATATATATATATTGAAACCCTTTTTCAGTTGAGGTCTGTAGAGACAATTACATTTGTTTATATATATTATATACATATTTATGATTTTGGACCAAACGTATACAAAACATGTATCGTTACGTATGTACAACTTGTTGGCACTTTATCCAATTAGTTCGTGTGTAATGTTCCGGTCTTCTATATCGAATTTCTTTGTTTACATCTTAAATAGAGATCACTCAGGTCAATTTCTTGTTTAAATGAACTTGTTTTATGTCAAATGTGTTTTGAAATATACAGAGAAATTGATCAGTACATTGACTGATACTTACATTCGATAGGTTTGTCTAAAGTCATTGCCAATATGTTTGGTTGTACGTCACCATTTACGACAGTCACGGTATTACCTCCCTGTCCTCATCGAAAAATGAGTTGTGTTGATACTTTTACTATCGAAGTATTGTATTCAGAGAACGCGTGATTTCCAGACCTGAAATGACTGTGATATTTCTGTGTAAATAGTAAACTGGTGTATGTGTTATTTCGGGAGAACAGAAGGTATATACAGACGTATAGAATGTTACCATGACAACTAATATTGTGTGAAATTACAGTCGGGTAGCACCTCACCTCTGTTTGAATGTTACTGGATATAGTGGTTTTACCAACACATTTTAAAACAGGGTGCATTTATTGAGTTTGTACAAGTATTCAATATTGTCAACAGAGACACCATTCCTTGTTTTTTTTTATTTACTTTGTCTAGATTCTCGTTACTTGTCCAAAAATGTTTGAAGTACAAACGCTGTAGGTCACTAATGTTATATCTGTTGTCATGACAACTATACAACACGTACTGTAATGGTGGCCAAAATATCTCATTTCATATCATACTCCAAATTCGTATTTATTTTTGACATGAATCATTACAGTATAATCACCATATTCTTTTCTGCCTGGAAAATTAGTTGTCCGGCAGACACACCATATACCAAGCCAGGCTATGTCGTCTTAGTGATGGAGATACTTTTTTCTTTAAAACAAACAGTGGTTGCATTCGGTTGACTTTGCACACGTATTTCTCACTTCTCCAAGATCAATGTCAATGTCATTGCGTTGAAGTGCGGCTTCATCTCGACAGCCGGTCAATCTGATTGTGTTTACATTGATCCCATTGTAGTTTATGTCAATTTGACCGACTCTCCGCACCACCACCACCACCACCACCCCACCACCCCCGGTCCAGCTTCCGTATGGCTTTCTAATCGTCATCTATCACCAGGTCGTCTGTTTACTGATTATCGTCTGTATACCAACCTTTACAAATTTCGAATCACGAACCGACATCAAGTTTTATAATAAAATTCACAAACTTGAAAAAAAAATCCTTTAATTCGTCCATTTACTAAAATCATCAACAACGTCTGCTACACACTGTGATTCCTACCTATATTGTAACCCCTCCTCCTTCCCGTCGTTGAGTATCACCTCAAATCCCAAACAGATTTCAATTTTAGTTCCATATTTATATTGTCTGTTTGTATAGTATACTTCGTGCTGCAAATGTCAGGTTGTGTTGGCGGATAAGATACTCGTCTCTAGCCTTCAGGATGTCATTGGAACACTGTCAGCAATATTGATGGAAATCTGTTGTGTTTCTTTGAACATTTCTGCCGACACCCCTTAGTATACTTAGTGCCTTAGGTCTATAATACATATATATATCGGATGAACTACACATACTGAAAAAATGACCATTTCGAATCCAGGTCGTCGTCGCCTTGTTTGATTCTTTTCAAGTTACAAGCGCCTGTTCCTGTTAACATTAATTTGGTTGAAGTGGGCATATGTAAAGACTGAAGTGCAGATGCAAGCGAACTCAATTCAGTTTCAAATACAGAATGCTGCGAATGACAAATCATTTGTTTGTTTTTGTGTAGGTCGAGTAAAAATGATACACAAATAAATCTTTATGTTTAAATGCCAGTACTTATTAGTTTAAAGTGAAATGATGTAAAA
>NC_135570.1:4852821-4877821 GCF_964340395.1 Glandiceps talaboti | reverse complement strand
TGTTTGTTTGTTTGTTTGTTTGTGCGTGCGTGCGTGCGTGCGTGCGTGCGTGCGTGCGTGTGTGTTTGTGTCTGTCTGTCTGGCTGTCTGTCAGGATGTATGTATGTATGTATGTATGTATGTATGTATGTATGTATGTAATACGTTTGTATGTTTTTATTGTCTGGATGGATGGATGGATGCTTGAATGAATGAATGGATGGATGGATGGATGGATGGATGGATGGATGGATGGATGGATGGATGGATGGATGGACGAATGAATGAATGAATGAATGAATGAATGAATGAATGAATGAATGAATGAATGAATGAATGAATGAATGAATGAATGAATGAATGAACGTATATCATGATGACATTTTCATAGCATAAAAGTACCTAGTAAGAACTGTACCAGTTTCATGAGAAACGGTTATTAAAGCATACTTTTTATTTAGTGGGTTATTGAATATGATGTATTGTATAGGGATTGACAATGTGAATTGACATCCAAGACCACCAATGACAGACTCTACCTTTGTAACTGACATCAAGCAGCGGAATCAAAATAAAGTGAACTAAAATAAAGTTATCACGAACTATTTTTATCTGGTCAGTCATTATCAATTGATTTTCCAATGGTGCATGTTATTCGTTTTGCTCGCATCGACCGTGCCTTTGTCATTGTTTGTGAGAACTCCTCACCTGGGATGCCTTACAGGTCTCTCGATCACCATACATCAATGCATGTATACTGGCCATCATAAGGACACAGTTGATCACGTACAGCCTGACTTAGCACGGAGTATGCCCTTTGTCAACTGTTATCGAAACCATACCGGACCATCTTATAAAAACATTACAATAACATTTAAAAGCTACGTACGTGATGATTGCAAAGAAAAATTCTGAAATAATCACTGCATTGAAATTAATCCATACAAAAGATACATTGTTCTTTAGGGCACGAAGCATCATCCATTGCCATTGATCATGTAAATCTTTCGATTTAACGACTCTTCATACATGTATAGTTTATTCGTAATTGTCGAAGTGAATTGTCCTATGACCTTATATTGAGTTTCAAAGCCAATGTACAGGTCGTCAGGATTCTGTCAAAATTGATTATGTTAATATGTTAAACTTGTGCTCTTTAATTGATCGATTGGATTATTTAGCAGAATATTATATATACATATACATATATACATGTGTGTGTGTGTGTGTGTGTGTGTGTGTGTGTGTGTGTGTATATATATATATATATATATATATATATATATATATATATATATATATATATCTAATTGTAAACTGTATCCTAGGAAGGTAAAAACAAATAAGAGATTCTCACTAACACTATGTGGAATACATAATTATAAACTAAGTAGAGAGTACAAAATGTTTCTACTGTAAATGCCCATAGTAATGGTTACTCAGAAGACTATATTATATTAATAAGCTATATTGTTTTATCATATTTGAAAATCTATCCATTGATGTTAATCTATGCAAGCTAGGCATGTTTCCTGGAGAGCTTGAGAGGGGATTTTGTGTTATACTATGTAGGACGATTTATCAACCTCAGCCTCGTAATCTTCAATGTGATATATGTAACGGCTACTTTTGTTTTTATTGAAATGTGAATTTGGTTATTCCACTGGTGTATATGGAATTTAGTATAAATTGTCCTCGATTCGCATCAAATACCGTATCCACAGGTAAGGCCGAAAAAGTTGTTTCTCGTCAGGCATTTTGTCTAAAGTGGTGCGACGACGCGATTTCTTTTTTATTCTCAACAAACTTGTCACTCAATCTACTATTTTATGGCAGTTACTGTTCTTTTTATTTAGTACTTTAGAGCTAGTGTGTGCTTGCTCATGATTGACTCTGCAGTTGTCTTCACTGAAGTAAGGAGAGTTTTTTTTGTTTTTCGGAACTGCAGACTGCGGCATGGGCTGGACAAACATGAACTTGAAAACATAAAGACCGACGCGAGTGATGCGCGCGCTGACCAGAAACAATTCTTCTTCTTTTTGAGGGGGGGGGGGCTAATGTATTTGTAAATTTGTGAATGTCATAATTTTACTGTAAACTTTCTCTGATTCATCAGTATCCTTGCAATGATAAAACGTTTTCTTCAGTGGGAATTATATATACAATATTAGTTTTCCATACAATCCAACACCCAAAAATACAAACATCTCAAACCGAAGTAAAAAGAAGCATAAAGATTTTTCAAAGATACATTCTGAGAGTATAAATCCCATATAATAATAATTTATTTGAACTAGAATAAAAATTTTACAACTGAAACTATAAAAATTGAGTGAACAACAAAATATATTTGTCAATGAACAGACGTGGAAATGAAGACAAAAATAGTTGACAAAACAACTGATCAAGTTTGACCTCACTCAATGAAGAAAATTAGACAATATATACAAATCTACAGCAAGAAAAACTTACAAGTAAAAATGTAGAAAAAAAGAAAATATACCATGATACAGAACTTATAATGTGTGATGATAAACCGTATTATTATATTGAAAAAAAGATGGAATCTGTTATTGGTTTAGGAGGTACTTTCTTGAAGTCTGTTTTAAACTTACTCCGACAACAGGTATCTCTTAAATATGACGAGATTGAATTCCAAATTTTAGCACCAGTAAATATTGTGTTGAATTGACCAAAAATAGTTCTGTATATGCAATACAGTTGCTATCACATTTGACACCCCCCCCCCCCCCACAATCGATGTAACTCATTCACTCTATCACTGAGAATTATAGCAAGTTTGATTTTTGCCTGTTTACGGTGCTGATGTGGTACACTCCGTTAGTTTTTGTACGTGGACTACGAGAGCTAAATGATATCTAATGGACTATAAAATCACATCATTGCCGTCAACGGACAAGTTTAATGTCACAGTTATAGCGCAAAAGAGAGCGTTGACCACAAGACTATGTGTAGTATATACATTTATGATCAAAGTCAATTTGTGAAGTTAAGCTTGGTTGTTGTTTTACTTGATTATTTACAGTACTGTTATAGCTGAATACAGCAGAAATAGTGATAGTCTATCGTTCATGGTTTTTATAGCTGAATACAGCAGAAATAGTGGTAGTCTATCGTTCATGGTTTTTATAGTTGAATACAGCAGAAATAGTGATAGTCTATCGTTCATGGTTTTTATAGCTGAATACAGCTGAAATAGTGATAGTCTATCGTTCATGGTTTGAGGATGGTCCGAGGATGATATCCAATATAGAATTGTGCTGTAGTAATCCAAGCAGATGGTTAATATCACATGTTGTTATGTTTTACGTTGTTCACTTTCAGGCAAACTAGTAGCCAAAGTACATGAACATTTTCAATGGAAATTCCTACTTACCAAGTTTTAAAAAAAAGCGTTGGGAAGCAAATCCTATTTTTGTCAGTTTCGTCATGGGTGTACTAAAATTTAGGATTTTTTGTGATATTTTTTGATATTTTCATTTGCAACTATGAATCCAGCGTTCATCAACATCCATTCTCGTTTAAAATTTTTAATTTTGATATATATTTCCAAGTACAATGTTCCAACACTGAAAACGAAAATGTCGAAAAGTACTCTCTCTCTCCCTGTGTGTGTGTGTGTGTGTGTGTGTATGTGTGTGTGTGTGTGTGTGTGTGTGTGTGTGTGTGTGTGTGTGTGAGTGAGGGGCGGCGGGGGGTAGTTAGAGATGTGGGGTGTTTGTGTGTTTTGAAATACTAACTCGGTATGATATCAAGATAAATATGCCCATAGAATCAAAATGTATAAAGAAAGACATACTTGATTCAAACACTTCAACAGAGAACAACCACAGTATACGTTTTCCTGGACATACAAAAAACTCCGAATAAAATAAATGGGAAACGCATATTGACGTTTTGAGGAAGAGCCCTTGCGTTATTCGTGTCATTACATGGATAAAATGGTTGAATGCAACACCAGTATATCTTTCACGGTGCTCAGCGAATATTCGATTTCAATGAAATTTTCTCAGTAAGTGGTGGCCTGCGGGGATGTGTCGTCAACGCAAAAAAGGTGCCCCTGGCTATGTATTTTAGGTCTCCGTTGTGGCAGGCCATATGCTACGTAAAACGCGTAGATGAGACTTGTCTTAGAGACTGATATTCTGTTCAGCCTCGCAAACAGCAATTTGGATTGACGGCTCAGTTTAGAATTCGAACACGGAAAGGTCGGGAAGTACATCCAATCGGATTCAGCACGTTGTGTGGTATGGATAACGACTAAACACCAAATTTTAATTATGATGCCTGTAATAAAACAGATAATTTCTGTAGCGGTAATCTCACACCATCCTCACAAAAAAGTTAAGTTTGAGTGTATACTGCGTGTTAGTAATGAAACGTAATAAATTTAGATAGCTACTATTACCTTATTTTGTTAGCACTATTAATTTGAAATGTACCACATGTCGATTTTCAAGGGGAGCCATTAGAGCGTCTACTCAGGGTAGAAATGGTAGTGGAAAAAAATGACGATGATGATGATGATTAGGCCATTTCCGGGAAGTAGAAATGGAGTGAAACGAAGTGGAGATGAAAAAACAATCGATAAAACTTCATCATGGTGGACAGCGACTAAAATAGACACAAAATTGATGTCCATTTTCAACACAAGTTACATCTGCGCTATAGAAAATGGTTAGCTGTGTCGATGTAGTAATCACGTTAAGGAGACGAGGAACGTACTGCTGTTCAACCTTATTTTGTCTAGATGTGGTACTGAGTTCCACTTCATTTAGTTACTACTAACTATGACGTGAATGAGATAAACTAGTCTGTTCTCAAGTCCACTTCTCGTCATACTGTTTGAAGATACAATAGAAGCCAGTTCAACTGACAAAGAATAATGTCTGAGTCGACAAATTGAATCTTACTAACATTGCTAACTTTCAGCGTCTGATTCAACAGATAATTTGCTACATTTAGTTTGTGTGACCTATCACTACATTTGTAGATGTTTCAAACCCTTCAAACGATTCAAACGATTCAACTTACTTGAATTTTTAAGTCGATCCAGACGATAAAATGTAGCAATGTTGCTAAGACTTGACGAGCCAGTCAACAACATTCTGTTTCAAGTTAGCTGGCTTCTATTGAAAGACATTAGCAGCTCGATACCAAATCTCTAAAAAAAAAAAAAAATGATAAATCGACAAATGTCCATTCATTCAGCGACTATTCATTCCCATTCTCTTCTGACTGTCAAAAGAAGTTAACGCGAAACGTCGCTGATGTTACAGCGTTTTATTTATTTATTTATTTATTTATTTTATTTATTTATTTATTTATTTATTTATTCAACACAAAACCAGCTATGGAAGCTATTATAAGATTGAATCGTTTTAGTGACTGTATATTGTGTTAGTACATTCCCTGAGCACAGTATGGGAAAGTATTATAGGAAACTAACATTGGTATATTTTTTGTAAATTTCGTACCGTGATATTAAGCGGTATTCGGTAAGACCCATCTTATGTTGGAAAAATAGACAGTGAATCAGCAAGATACGGACAATAAAAACACTTCACAAATATTGGCAGATAGAGAAAAGCCAAATATAAAAGGTATCAGAACAAGTTTGCTATGGGTATGATTAAATCATCATATTATAACTGTACAGAATGATGTGCTTCGGTCTTTCCATTGCTTCTCGTTATGTATTACCTTCAAAGGTATATATGCGTATGAGACATTTAATGTTTTCACCAATTGACACTGCCGATACATTTTTTCTAAGCGAATGGAAGAAACAATAATAATTTCAATACATTGTTGTTGTTGCGATGATGTACTAATTACCATGTCCACAAAAGGTGCATTATGGGACGAGAACACAAGAATTGATATGTTCGGTAATGAACGCATTTGTGTCGAAAATGAATATCCAACCGTAACAGTTGTGCCAGTAGTTTAAGTTATGTATAGAACACATACTGTTTCATCATTACAATATCAGTACTCGTCAAGCAAGGAATGGGTTTCACTAAATTGTGATAAAAAGCATATCTAGGCAAAGAAGACAAACAGACATGTGTAGAGGTTAACTGGCTTCCGTTCGATATATGGACAATACAAACACGGAGGTTGGTGGGATGAAACAAAGTTGGCTGTACACATCTTTGTCATCCTGCTAGCACGCATTTGTATAAGTTCTATTGCTCTTCGTCTTCGTCTTCGTACCGTGACGACACTCAAGTGTCCTCTATTGTAAGCGATCACGACCGGTGAGTACGTCGATTCGACGAACAATTTAAACGATCAGACCGTGATACATCAATACCAATCGAGTGAAGTTACAAAGTAATTATAAGCATCTCACAGTCTTTGTTGAAACAACAAAAATACGACGTAATACACAAAAACGTATTTTTTAAGTTTGTCGTATATTGTAGCATGTTCGTTATTGTGTCATATACTTCATATATCCCTACTGCATATCGGAATCACTCCTGTATGCACCTAGAAATTTGTTTTGTCCTTCGTTACTTTGGACAAAGAATTTCCGCAGATCAAAAATACCTCAAAATTAGACACGAATATCGTACTTGACGAATATCAAAGTTGTTAGATTACAAAAAGAGAGAAAACTGAATTAAAACAGAAACTATTGTGAGTCTAAATTGAACTGCGAGTGCGAAGAATTGTGTGGCCGTTGCTCTGCGATTCTCCGTTTATTTCCCGTCAACGGGTTCGTGATATGACGGAGGAGACGATGTACTTTACCCAGCCCTACCACAATATGCATTTAATAATTGACATTTGGGCTATCTTGTTTGCTGATAACACTCACGCGATACATTTTTCCCCAGTCAACATATCCTCTGCGAGAATGAATTAATGAAATTAAAAACCAACTGGTAATTTTCATCGCTTGGTCTAATACAAGTGAGATGGCTTCATGACATAATGTGGAGTGCTAGGGAGAGAAATACACAAGCACGGCCGTACCAATCTGTAAAGCCTCCCCGAAGGAAGGTGCATTATTCACACGGTTACTTTTAAAGTCCATTTTGCCGTTCTAATTGCTAGTTAATGCAACTCTAATATGCCCCAAGGGTAATTATGGTACTTGAAAAGGACAATCTGCCTTCGTGCCATAGCCCTCCATCTGCTCACGCCCAGCAAAAACTAAAGTGGCTTAAACTTAGTATAGGAAGCAATGCAATAAAAATATATTTTTTTCATAAATATTTATGAATGTATATATTTACTGAATGTTTGGCAAATAGAGTCTAATATTAATGTTTGATTACACCACATTCTTAATCCTTGTCGTGTTATCTGTTCGTACAGAGACTCTTTGTTTTAAATAATTGTTTTTTACCCACTGCATAGCAATCGTGGTTATTTTATTACAACTCCTCCTGCGCCATCATACTTGATCTAAACGTCGTTCGTACGTACATACGGGGAGACCGGCGGGCGCCGGCCGGTCATTCGCAAACTTTCGATGGTACATGAACCCATCGCTCTATACTCAAAACATTGCATTAAAAACTTCAATTTTGAGGAAAAGTCTTTGGGTATGTTGACAAGCAATGATGTGTCTATTTATCATTATTGTGATACCGAAGTCCAATTGCGCATGTCAGAAACGATCAGTTCTATCGTACATTCGTCGTCATGACAACCAGCCTTGCTATAGAGAAGTTACACAGGTGTCATCACTGACAATATTTTGTTTAAGTAGTAAGACGGAGCGGAACAACTGACTGTGCGGAGTAGAATTCGTCAACAGTTATCTTGCCTCAGTACAGTGCAGCGTCGGCAACTTGAATAGATCGAAAGGTATTGTGAGGTTCACATTCATATTGATTCTCCAATCGTTAGCTAAGTTATATCCTCGTCGTTCTAAAGAAGTCCAATTTTACGCGAAAACAGGGTGTTATTTTCACGGTGCGACTGTGAAAAGTATACGCAGACCAAAACATGTTTTTTTTTAATTCTCAAATGATTGTCCATGGCACGGCTGTGATGGTACGGCTACAAAGACGAACGGCAGTTGTGCATTCAAGTTCATTTATGTGCTCGGTAAAAGTGATATGATACCTTTGCCCTGAGCTATAGCGTATGCGTCGGTTTTTTCATCATCAGAGCATCTGACAGGTATCTAGTTGTGAACAGACACACGAAACGTGGTGTAGCACAAAGTATACTTATTAAACGACATATTCTGAACGGTTGACTCAGTGTTCACTCGTTTTAAGGTTTCCGTGTAAATAACTCAGTTGTTGAGTACATTTCTATTCTCTATAGTTGAAACAGTCGCCCTGCCCGAGGCCACCATCTGTAGCTCTTAGCTTGTTGTATCCGTCGCATGTCCTGGTAATTTCATTTTAATTGCTCGTATGAGGGGTGAAATATAATCATTTATACAACGTGATATTAATCCGCAGAGAGATCTCTCGATTGAGACATACGGCGTTCGTTTCTTGGTCTTCAAGTCGAGCTACTTCGTGCTGTCAACGGTTTAAGGGGCAGCACTGCCTGGTTGGAGTTCAGTGTCTCACAAAGGAAACAGAATATAGCTCGTGACCCATACTAGTAACAGATGGCTGCTTGTATGAAGTGAAGCCCAAGGCATTGACCCAACCTGTTATCATTCTGTATGTCTTTATATTGTCCCGAAAGCAGGAGCTCAACAATAACTGATATCTATACCCCTAAACAAAGGCTGGGTAACTTAGTTAACTGGTTGTACATGCAATTGATTTAATTTATGTATAAATGATGCAACTAATTTATTCTCTTTTCTTCTCCCCCTCTCTCCCGATTTTCTGTTTCACAGACAATGGATTCAAATCGACTGGACAGTTTCAAAGGAATAATAACTTGGGTTTGATGTGTGGATAAGATCACGAACTGGATCTGTGTAAGCTTATTTTAACGACTTTTGGACTGGCGCCACCTTACGTCAGAAGTGACCAATTATATTGTTTACTCGTAGTGTGACAGAAGACGATGTTGGCAATGTATGGGATGAAAAACGGCTCCGGACCGCGTATGGATTCTCTGATGAATACCTCACGGTATACTAGTATTATGGAAGGTGTTGATAGAAGGTATGGGGTCGAAGGCAGTGTTTTATCACGACGGGCAGAGTTGGATCTAATGGCACATCGACGCCGCATGAACGAAATTACTGCTGGTTTCTCGGGTGATTTTCACAGGGCACATTCCTTGTTGTCAAAACGCAAATTTGAGAGTGGTCATGAGAGTGAGAACAGATACGATGGCGAGTCTGTGTTGAAGAAGGCAAAATCTCACTTCGGTTTGCCGCAAGTCAAAAGAACATTGAAACCAATACCACCCTTGTTAAGTTACTCAAAGAGGGACAAAACATTTACTGAAGTGTGCCCAGGCACTAGTGCCGTTCTCGATAAAGACAAAACAGACCACAAGAATGGCGGTCGCCAATTGTACATTCATACAAATAAACTAGACATTCTGAAAAGAGCAGATGAACCATCGTCAAGTTACGTCAGTAAACACATCAGACATCCGTCAGAGGAAATGGCGTTCAAACAACTCAGCGAAGGGGACAGAAATAACGATGAACGAAAAACATCAGACAGACCCTCAGAACCTAAAGGATACAACGTGAACCCGCAGCATCACAGAAAAACAGCTAAGAGGATTGATTTCAAATCAGTGTCAAGTCTTTTGAACTCGGATAAAGAAGATGACGACATTTCTTCAAGAGCCCGGGAAATATCACCAGAGAAAACAGAAGAAAAACGCAGTGCTTTCCGCGAAGTGACAAAGCGGGGCCCGCTATCAGATTCGGTCCGTGCTGATCATAATGACTTTGGAGAGTTTGACGGTCGAGAGAAGCAATTATCACCGACTGGACCCGTCTACAATTTTAGTAGCTACAAACAACCCGCATTAAGTCAATTTTCTCGACGATTTAGCGACCCACTCAACTGTACTACGGAGAGAGGTACAATTACAACAAACCGTCATCTCTCACCAACGTCGCTAGCTCAAGCTCCGTTAATATCAGCACGTCGCGATATTTGCGTTGAAACGCTAGGCAAATCTGTATCTCCTGTATTACTTGATGTACCGTCACCAACCGGAACAAGAGCATTTCGAAGAACCCCAATTCATTCGGATTTGCTGTCGGCAAGTAAAAGTGCGTTCTCACCGCCAAGTCAAAGTGCCGAACACCCTAGAGCTGGAGTCATGGACTATCTGCAGAAAACATCACCAGTTCCTAAAACTGCCTTTCCACAGGCGGCAAGTACTAATCCGCATTACTACGACAGCATCCGGACCGCCTTCAAAAATTTCTCAGATATGAATTCGAAAAGTTCTCGTGGGTTATTACCAGGAATGTTACCAAACAACGCCCCGGAACCGAATCGTTTCAACAGTGTGCCTCTCCCTCCACCTCCAACCGAAGTGGGGGCGCTATCATCATATTCGGGATATCCACGACTGTATGATGGGGATATCGCCGCTAGTGCTATTCCGTACCCAGCAGTTCAAAAGTCATCACCATCCCAAGCTGTGATGCCGTTGTCCTCGACTGTGTTCAACTTTGCGCAAAACTGGTGTGCGAAATGCAATGCATCATTCAGAATGACCAGTGACCTGGTATACCACATGAGAACTCACCATAAACGAGATGTGATTGACGTACACAAAAGGAAACGAGAAGAGAAACTTCGATGTGACATTTGTGGCGAGACTTTCCGTGAGCGTCATCACCTGTCGAGGCATATGACATCACACAACGGATAAACAATATAATACAAAGTTTATGTTTTCAAATTTCCAAAGCAATATAGACATGCCTTAACCTTTACTTTGGAAAGGTAGTGAAATATTCGATGAAAATGACAAAATGAAATTGAAATACAGATACTACTGAGAAGTAAGGTATAACATGACAGAATATAGATTTGGCATATGTGCTTATCATCGTTACACCTAGTACCAAGGCGATATGTTGTTTCTATGGAAACAGTGGTACTGAAATGGTTGTTACATTATCAAGAAGTACTTACTGTATCATTAAGTTCCTATATATCTTTTAACATTTTATCTAATTTGTAATATAATAAATAAAACTAAGTGAAATTTCAAGCAGACGTTTTTTCACTGTTAGGGGATAGGTCAAAGGAATTGAATTCTCTCGCTTCCTGGCTCAATAGAAAGTACAGTGGTCGTCTGATATATACGCATGTCCGCGGCTTTTTGTTGTTGACGACACGATGCATCGTGTTGCAACCCATCCTAAGTTTCCGACCATCACGTTGAACTTGGCTCACATGCATGCTGCCAGAGTTCATTCATAATGGGGGAAAAGTCGTACGTGATATAAATTTCTGATATGGAAGAAAGCTTTATTTGAGTATTCTTAGATGTAAATGCAGGTTAGGTGTTCTTAGCTTTAGACCCTCAGGCGTGCTATGCATGTGTAGATCAGACCACTGCTGCGCTTTTTAAGTTCACAGAGACGCAGCGGTTTATTCTCAGCTTTGAAAAATATAGTTAATAATTCGAGCCATGAGCCTGAACAGGTTATATTATGATGCGACTATGACTAAAGTTTGTCGTGTACACCATGACAGTTCAACCTCACGTTTGTCAGATATTTATCCATCAAATTTAATACATAGTTACAACTCGATATAAACAGATTACAAAAATTACTTTTCCCAGATGAGTTTATATAAAGAAAATGTTCCTAGTATTGTTTCTTGAACACATTTTGTAGATTGACAAAAACAAATTATCTTGCAACATAATAACAAGAAATTATTTTGAAGAATTGTATATGATAATTACAAAACATTTTTTCCACTCCTGTATTTTCCTCATTGCAAATTGATGGCCTTTGTAATATATTTAAATACATCGAGTGTTCGTGTTCAGTTTGGCGTTGCATGACGCAGTAGTTACCATGGTTACCATGTTGAAAATTTTGGCACATTCTAATTCAAATATTATTTTGATACTTACTAAACAAAAAAAAATCTATAAGTCCAAATTCTGTATCATGGTTTCAACGATTTTGTTGTCTAGTAAAGAATATTTTGTTTGCTATTTTTCGAATTCAATAACCAATACAGGAGTAGCATACCTTTATTTTATACAGATTACGTCCACTTTTCCACCACTGTACATTGTGCATTAATCAAATCATTTCAAGTAAATTATCGTCAATGTTTTGTCCAATTTCAATACGTAACTGTGGCTTTTTGCAGGTGTATACTTTTAGTTCAAAGTTGGGTTATTTGTATGTGTTGATGATATGGATTGTCTACGAATCCTAATATTATTACTACATAAGTTTTACAATTTTTATCAAGCTATACATTTTTTTTTATTTATCAAAATAAATGTTTTCTTTATTGTGATTTATTCTTTTGAAAAATTGTAAGTTGAAATACAGACGTGGTTTATTGCTACAGGTGTTATACCAAAGCGTGATTTGAGTAATCTTTCAAAACTGCCTTCAAATTGTGAGAGTAACAGTCGCAGTGAACTTATACTGAGACGCCATCTTTCAGTATAGTAAATCTGCCATGTTGAATGATGCATTGTGGGAAATTAATAACCTGCCCTCTTGAATGATGCATGGTGGGAAGTATCGTATCATTCTATTGATACACGTGAATGAATCACTATTGTGAACAATCCTGTCACATTGTGTTTAACCTTATACCACTGTTATAGAAAACTGTTCAAGTTACAACCAACCAACGAACAATCTAGTCTTGGTTACCCCCACTCATTCCAGTCACCCCCAGATTAAAGTATTTCCGAAACTACAAATAATTACTTTTTTTCGGTGTCTGCATATACCCAGTCGGGATTGCAATTACTCTTATTTGAAGTTACAGTTTAGAAATTGGCAACTTTACTGGTTAAATGCAGCAGTTTCTAAAAAATACTCCCCAGTAAAAAAAAACTAAGCCATAAAGTACTGCAACAGCCTAGCAATCAAAATGTGCAATAGTTTCGACAACGTATAATTTTCCAGAGCAAAAAAAATGTCTTTATTGGACCAATTTAAATTTTATTTAACGACCATGTAGCAGTGAGTTGTAATGAAGAGTACTTATTTCAGTAAGCAGAATATTGTAACTAATGTTCATATGAAATTAGAATTATCCGAAAAAATTCATGAAGTTGTAGAAGATTATTGACCCTTTGAATTGAATTCGTGACTTTTTTACTTCATCATCAAACCTATAACTTGAGTGCAATAATATACGTTATGTATTAATATTGATCATATTGAATAAATGTTTTAAAAATATTACTCTGTATACATTTGGCGTTTTGTGGTTTCATTTTTAGATACAACACTAGACGCAATATCAGTATGTATTGTGTTACTTTTAAACCTGTACTAGCTGTAACCTCCTTAGGTAAGATTTGAACCATGATTTTGTGCCTCAGTCAACCCAGCTGTATAATTGGGGATCTGGTAGGACAGAGGTTGCAATGTGAATGTTTTTATCCTATGTGCTTATAAAGGCTGCAATGGATTGTATGCTCCCCAGGGAGTTGAGGAAGTATAAAGGGCTGTTGTGCTGCCATTGATCCATGCCAGGGGTAATAATTATGAGCGCTTTGAGCTCTCAAAAGGAAAGACTAATTATAAATTCGCATTATTATTATTATTATATTATTTTTTACGATAAGACAACCTTCAATGAATTTGTTGAAATGCCAATAATTAGACCTTGTACATGTCAGTTGGATGTCTATTTTATCTATTAATGGTATAGTAATAAGTTGAAATTGTGATTCGTTGAGGGCGCTTATTTTTGGGTGCGGACTCAAGTAATTTGATTGGACATGTTGTACCATACTGTGTGTATACTGTTACATAAATACATTTATCCACAAATGATTCATTACAGTGCATGGTGTATATGTTATCACGAGTACGTCATTCTGTCTAACAAAACTTTCCAGCCTGAGTTGCAGCTAGTGCACGCTCGCTCAATTTTACCGAAACAAAACGCGAATACATAATTCCACATTTATTGTTTCCCTCCATTTAATATATCATCTGAAGAGATTGCTTTTTGTTGTACGGACTGCTTTGCTTAATTCTGTTTATCATCGTAGCACCTTAAAAATAATCATTGGTGGGTCGGTCGGTAAATATATACATTTTTTTACAAATATTTCATAAAAAGTAAGTATGTGTACATGTTAGTGATATTTTTTAAATTCATAATCATACCATGAATGATTCAGAAATGACAGTCAAAGACAATGAAACTTAGAACAATTTCTTTGACTAAAGTTCCCAAATTTCAGCAATAAACGATTGTTGTTGTCACAAGTTCAGGCTAGATACGTGCTATCTTAAAAACAGTGACGCTCTGACTTTTCTATTCATGCCATAGAGGGCGTCCTTTTATAAAATGTTTGGACATATTGAGGAAATTTAGAGTCAGTAGGGTCACTGGAATCAGATAATTCACACTAAGGCTGCTTTAATGTAGATATCAGCCAATGTACACGGAAGTGTGTTTGTTATGTCTTTACAGACAAATTTTCGAATCGTGATTGTTGTCTTTTTACAAATACAAATCAATGAGCAGTCCTGTTTGGAAATTGGAATGAAAGCAATGTTATGATAATTCAATAGAAAGTTTATTTCCCTATATACAATTATTTACAGGAATAGTTCAAATTGCACATGCGCTCAAACCTGTTTGGCCTGTCTTATTCTTAATCGAAGATAGATCCATTCTCCTTTACGTTGAATCAACTGGTTCCGATTTAAGTTTGTGTACCACGCCCCCATGTGGCTTAATTATGATCAATTGGAGACGAAATGGCAAGAACGGTACAAGAAATAGATTCGGTTCTTTTTGACGTAATCAGAATGACGTAACTGTTACTAGAGCACGAGTAGTCAAAAAAAACAAGAAAGCCAATTAAAGCACCAAGAAGCATATCACGAGAAATACGAGACCCAAACAGATATAACGGTAATCAAGCCAGACATCGCTACTTTTTTTCTAAAAGACCTAAATTTGCCTAGTTCCACGATGCTTGAGAGATACGGTCATGTTGATAACCCTGCCTCGATGTCGATCTGCTCCAAGCCCAGATATCGTCATTTTCGTACGGGTCATGATCAGTAGCTGATGATGGACTAACTCGATTCGATGATGATGGTCGATTCTTAACCTCGTTGTTAAGCTCGTACTGTAGATCCCTACGCATATCGGCCTTCTTTCTCATCTCCTTTCTCTTTTTAACAGATGAATGACACAGGCAAGAACTGAACATGATCAACAATATTAGGGCTATGCACACACCAAAGGTACCTCCGATAAAATACCATTTCTTGTCCCTTATGCCTGGGTCAGCCCATGGGTTATTTTGAAGATGTTCAGGGGTACTACTGGTAGTCGCGATGTTATTCGAACCTCTTCGGAATCTCAGGTGTTCTGGATACTCCTGATCGTCTGCACGACGTTGTGATGAAACTTTTAATCGATCCATTAAATTGACCAATTTCTCGTATACCTAGAGAGAAACAGAGGGGAATGTTGAACAGGTAAGTAATACATACATACACACATAGAGACACACAGACACAGACAGACACAGACACAGACACAGACACAGACATAGAGACACAGAGACACATACACATACACAGACACAGACATATAGACACACACATACGCATGCATATATACAGTATATATATACATATATTTATACATGTGTATATATATATATATATATATATATATATATATGTGTGTGTGTGTGTGTGTGTATGTCAACAACACAGACAATACACAGACACACACACACACACACATATATATATATATATATATATATATATATATATATATATATATATATATATATGTGCATGAGAGAGGGGAGGGAGGGAGGGGGAGGGAGGGAGGGAGAGAGAGAAAGAGAGAGGGGGGACGGACGGCCGGACAGTCAGTCAGTCAGACAGACAGACAGACAGACAGACAGACAGACAGACAGACAGACAGACAGACAGACATAGATAGAGCAGCGCCGAATAAGAAATGCAGACAGATCTAGCGATAGGGCGTCAGAAGGGGCTAAATTCAAACCTTGCCTATCAGTAATAGTATGGTGCCAACATATAATTTGTATCAAGTACAGGTATGGAAGGCATATAACTTGTAAGTGAAACACGAATGTAATGGGACATTGATAATTCATACTCTCAGTTCTGTGAATAGAATAGAATAGAGTAGAATAGAATAGAATGGAATAGAATAGAATAGAATAGAATAGAATAGAATAGAATAGAATAGAATAGAATAGAATAGAATAGAATAGAATAGAATAGAATAGAATAGAATAGAATCTTTATTGCATCCGCTAAGAAAAATTACATTTCTTCATTGGATTTTCTGCAATAAGTGTTTAGTGCTAAAACAAACTAGTAAATAGATCAACTAGAGTAAAAACAGTTAACAAAAATAACAAAATAAGGTTGATACGAAAGTTTAAACCTTAGGTTAGATAAATGTAATGTATAGCAGTGTCTGTGTAAATAAGTTGGCTTCGTTCCAATGGGACTTGGTGACGTATCTCATAATCATGTGTATATAAGTATCATATAGTGATGGACATTGATCTAGAGTGAGACATATTGGATGACAGCGACGTGTGCGTCCATGTATCCAAATTTAGGTCGACAAGACTACGCCAAACCAGCCCATTTCTTTTCTCATACATAGACATAATCCTGATTTAGACAAGTGAAACAAACTTTGTTGGTTATCGAAACCACGGTCTATTTAGATCGTCCCTGTGATGTGAGCTTCAATAATCATGGCGTAATCATAAAGATACATTACCTTAGTGTCTAAATATTTATGTATACCATTATGTGACACATCTGCAGAATCTTCCGAGGCACTGGACACCAGAGCACTTGATATGCAGATTGTGAAGACAGTTAGGGTCAACAAATTGTGATCAGTCCTAAGACGCACCATGTTGAAACTCAAGTGTTGTTGTGACTGCCGATTCCCAATGTCCTTGATGCGCCGTTTCCCCGCTTATGTCCGGGTTAATTTGTCACAAGTATGTGTATCGTGATTGTGTGTCAACATAGTCATATCAATCATTACACAGATCAGATAGGATAGAACAATTATTTACTTTAATACGAAGGAGACAACACTGTAAGGTGAACATTACAGCAAGCTTTACGTTTTCAATCATACAAGCATACAGTATGGTTACCATTCACACCTCACTGTCTAGTCAAAGTCGTTACTCTAGAAGTCCTGAGATGCATGATGAAATTTAAAATTCATCCACAGTCACTCACAAAATTCTATATTAAATGATGATAAATCGGTATTGTCCTACTGTTTTTTGCTTTTTAGGGGATCGCAAGAAAATAATCGAAAAGTGGGAAAAAATAATACATGATGAATATAACGAGAACAAAAGTCAAAAGGTATTTATTTAGGAAATCATCAGACTGAGTGAAGGTATAGGACAAAGAAAGACCTTGAAAGCATCGAATCCATCCATCCATCCGTCCGTCCGTCCGTCCGTCCGTCCATCCATCCATCCATCCATCCATCCATCACTAGCCTGGCCTGTCTACTCGTTGGATTTGTGACTCCACAACACTAGTATCAATCTATGTACATGTATCTTCTGTAAGTATTTGTTTCTTGTTAGCACTGGTCATATCTTGATCTGTTGTAGTGTTTTTCATGTTTTATGTAAATTTTGGAAAATAATGCACATATTATGGTGATTTTCGTTACCATGGCAACAGATGTTCATAAAAATGACCGCCTTTTTTGAACTTAGATTAACAATCTACACTTCAAATAAACTTGATTATTATTGTAATGATTATTATTATATAATATATTAAATATTATATAATTATTATTATATAGCTGGCAAGAGAACCGTGACTGTAGCAGAATCACACATATCCAGAGTTTTGACGTATAGATCGCGAGAGGGGGTAGTTTAACGATTTACACGTATACTCGGAAAAGGAGACGGTATCACTCTGTATGTGTCCGGTATACATAATGCTGATATCTAATAGGGAAATATGAGAAAGGTCACATTGTTGATAACATACTGCTTGAAAAGAGCAACACCATCATAACAGGCACACGAGTCATCGCCTGTTGGGGGCGGTCGTGACCTTTGCCCCACAAAGATTGTGTACTCATGTGACATACCAACGTTCATCTAATCATTAAACCAGTGGTGGGACCCACGGCAAAACTGGGTAGAATATCTGCGATAAAAACTGCCGGCGTTGTGTGTGTTGAATGTACGCTAAAAACGGTACCGTAGTTGCGTTTTAAATCTGTCATACTCAAGTTATAGAACTAGTTAGGGTTTACATCCGTCATCATCATGTGTGTTTCGAACTTCGTAACTGTGATGCTGGTCATCGCGGTCGTATTCCTGGCCTCCACTGAAAGCTCTCAAGATGGCCTCCTTAAGAAGTCAGGGGGAATGAAATTGAACGTTGTCGAATCAATCAAGGTTAGTATGTAAATGTTTGTTTGTTTCTTATTTGTTCTATGTTTAACATTCAAATTGCATTACTCATTTACTGGTAGACTGCACTCGGCGATAGTAATATTTCCTATTTGACGAAAAGTAAACGTATCATCGAAATAAAATCGACAAACAAACTTTATTGACTCAGGCTCTAGTATGAGAAATTACAGGTGTACTGCAATGTTCACCTGGCATCCATTTGTTAATTTGTTTAATATATGCACTTGCATATTATTAGTTGTAAAATGAATATTTACATCTGTTGAAACGCGATCCATTTATTGCAAGGACAATTTTGATGTCGAGTAGACGTCTCAAAATTTCTTGTTACATTTCATCAAATTACGACTTCAGTAAATTTCTTGAAATCTTTTTGCCCTATTCTCGTACGTGTCACAATCTCCAAATACCTTGCCAAAACTGTCATATTGTGTTTAACAACAATGGGTGACAGTGTCTCAGTTAAGACGGATTACTCCCACCGAGTCATATTTAAACAAACAAAAAATTGACATGTTTATCCGGTAATACGAATCGAACAGCTGACGGCAATGTTATGTGTCGGGCCTATGTATCATATTACATGGCGAAACTATTACATTAAAACAGAGGGCCAATCACATCTGATAGTATGACAGTTGTTATAATTAGTACCGGGAGATCTTAACAAATGTGACAGATAAAAAAAATCACATTTGCTGTTACTTACAATGATGATTACGTACAAGTCTATCTTCCGGGCAGACACGTAGTAGGGCGTGGTCCTTGGAAATCACGGTCATTGACCTCTGCACGAGACAAATATCAATATAAACTTGAAAACAAATATACATTGAATTAAGAATCTCAATGTCATTGACATGGATACAAATTTGTGTTTTTCATTGAAGTATTCACGAAGTGTCACGGAGAGCTAATATTCTATTCAAAGATGGTCATAATACGAAGTAATGGCGTTTTACGATTTACTAATATTCAAAATTACCGTCACCTGTTTTTGCACTTGTCAGTTTGGAAACCAGCCTATGGACAAGTGTTTTCTAAGAGTGTCATGGGTGGGTTATGTTTGGTTATATTTGCCGATTTCGAAATTAAAACTTAGCGTTAACATAACACCGACTTGTCAAGGGGTACGATTCTTCCAGGGTTTCCCAAACTGTCACCGCTGAAGGTATTTTTTGAATATTCGTAAAAACCTAATATAATAATACATTATTTATTAAAACAAAATTGGGACCAAAATAAAATGGTCGAATTGCTTGAGTTCACACATTAGTAAAATAAGCACGTTGAAAAACAAAAACAAAAAGCAAACAAACAAACAAACAAACAAACAAACAAGCTGATCAATAAAACAAGTCCTTAAAGTTGTAAAAGTGCAATGATTAAAATTAAAAAAAGCAAGTACACAAAAAATAATTAAATAAACAAAGATAAATAATAAATAAATAAATAAAAAGAACAAACTAACAGACAAACAGACAAACAAACGCAAATATCAACACATTAAATACAATTTACTCAACCAACCTAATGCTATTCACAATAACATCAGGACTTATTTTCTCTTCGCTTTGTCTTACACCGTAAGCTTAAAAGTGACTTTTCCATTGGAACGTATAGGATACGATAATTCGGGAATATAACTAGGTGGTGAAGTATGTGATTGTCATTTACTATAGACGATGCAAACATCTTACAAATATTGTTACGCCTATTCTCAAGGGTGTCAATATTTACTAACTGAAGAGCCTAACTTTATGAATGAAATGGGCTAATCATACGGCATATCCTCTCTTGAATACTCTCCAATATCGACCTCAGTTTGTCTGAGAGGCCCTCCTTGCCAAACAACACTGGAGAATTCAAGACATGAACAGACTAAAGAAATGTAAATAAGCTTGAAATCTTCGTTGCTGGTACCATAACTATTCAGGACTCTCATGAAATGACAATTGTAGGCGTTTTGAGGCTTAATTTGCCTATAATCGCACACATATGTTGTATCCCATTGTAGTTGATGTATGTATCACATGTCCACCATTGCTAATGTCAATGGCGATTTCTTGGTACCAGCATACTGTCTATATTTCTTGTTACTTCCTGCTTTATCCATTTTTCTACTAATAGTTCAATGACCTTACTTATAGTATTGGTTAGTTGTATAGGTCTGAAGTCATTTAAAGATGCTGGGCTGTTTATCTTTGGAAGGGGGTGATGTTTGCTTCTTCCGAGGTTCATTGATGTTGGAAATTTTCCTTCCGGGAATGACTCGTTGAAAATGTCAAAGGAGAGAAAACTCTTCAGTGAATTCCGTGAGAATTACATACATACATACATACATACATACATACATACATACATACATACATACACACACACACACACACACACACACACACACACACACACACACACACACAGACAGACAGACAGACAGGCAGGCAGGCAGGCCATTCTCGAACAAGGCCCTTTGTAAAAAGGATGTCTGCTAGTTAGTTTAGTGTATCACATTACAGTACAATGTTTGTTAACGTGCATAATTATAACGAGAAAGTATCAGCAAAGAAATAAATCATGATATAAAAAAATAGATATGTTTTAACTTAAAATAATTAGATATGTATGTATTATGTTTTTCAGAATCCACTTTCTTCACGGGTTGACGGAATCGTAAGCCTCGAGCGCCGAAAGGCAATACGCATGCGTAGAGATACCGAAGGTGGTGAAAGTGGTGGTAATGAAAACCCATGGGAGGATGGTAACTCAGGAACATATGCCATCATGTGGGCGATCATCGGAAGTACAATTGGTGTAGCTTTATTAGTAATACTTAGTGTAACAATTTACTCCTACAAAAATAATGAAACTGCATCAGAAAGGAAACTTGAAAGAAGAAGACGGCGACTTTACGAAGAAATGGCTAGAAACCGTCTCGATACCTCGTTCTATGAAGACGTGTCATCGAACTTCAATTAATCAACATTCCATCGTTCATTTCAGGATTTTGACGTCCCTATGTTTGTTTACGATGCATATTTACATGTACATGAATCATCGTCACACATTTGCAATTATTTTTATGTAAAAGTTGTTAACAGTTTTACCATTTTAAATGGTTAGTAAATTTTCACCCTGCTTGTGCTTACGTTTTTGCTTTTCAAAGCGCTGTGACGTGAAACCTTTCATAAGGTTATATCTGATTGGTTAGAAAACAATGGAACGTACATCTGTCGCTATAGTAACGTATGCATTCAGTGGGATCATTATATCGGTTTCATGTCGCCCCGGGATTCAAACATTATACGAAGCAACATTCTACTATGCAAGAATTCCTTTAAAGCGGCCATATGGATGAGGAGTAGGTATTTATTTTTAATTTTAATTTTTGATTTATAAAACAATTGTACATCATGGCTTCCTACATGAAAAATCAATTGTAATGTGAAACAACATATGCCAAGTCCTTGTTTGTAACTCAATACATTGCAAAAGATTAATAAATGCGTAAAATGTTTGTAATATTGTACGTACAGTAACAAACTTTTTACACATATTTCAGCTTTTTGCAATTTATTGAGTTACAAACAAAGACTTAGTCAATGGTGTTTCATATTGATTTTTCAAGTAGGAAGCCATGATAAAATTGTTTTATAAATTAAAAATCCAAAATAAATACCCAATCTTCCGTATGGTCACTTTACATATATTTTCTAACCAAGGCTCAACTTCAAATAGAAGAGAATCTAAAATTCATGAGCTTCTCCTCAGAACTTGAAAATGGTCATTAAACTACAGGATGCAGTTTTAAGAGCCTAAGGCGATATCAATTTCTGAAAGATGTCGGTAGAAATATTCAGTTTTTTTATTGATCCAGTGAATGCAGCATACAGTTCAATGTTTTATGATATTTTAAATAATGCGAAATATTTCCAGAGCACATGAAAGAAAACTGATTTGTTCAAAACCTCAATTGTTGATCTCAAGGTAGACAAATTATATATTTTGATCTCAATCACTGCCAATATAATGAATTGCCTACATATGTAACCCGTTTTAGTATATATGCAGTATTATAATAGAACATTAAATGTTTCTTGTTTTGACTTATTGAAATAAAGCACTGTTACACGCTACCATAACATTGTATCATTCTTCCATGACTACCACCATCCTGAATAGCACCATAGTCATTCTACTAATATCGCATACTGCCTAGTCTAGAGGCTATCCTGACTTCGAATCTCTTCTCACGTCTAGCTTAATGAGGCACCGAGATGAAATTTAAAGTTCAACTAAAGTCACCTACAGTCATTAACATCATACGTGCGTTAATCAATCAGAATTCTGCCCAATGATAAGTTAGTGTTTATTGGGGGCAGTTAATGTCCAAATATGGTATATCTGACATCAGGACAATAAGATAAAGATTGTCACGTGACGTCAGATCTGGCCTTACTGGTAATGGTATACAAATAGACTTTCTTGACGTCACACAATTAAGTAGAGTCAGCCATCATTCACTTTCAAAATATGCAAAATTCCAGTTTGGCGTAATTTTTTTTAAAACGTGAACACAGCAGCAGCATGGCAATGTAGAGCGCCCACAACGTTCAAGCTTTCAGTATTTCTGACGACGATTTTAATAATCATCTCGCGCTTTCACGTCAATAATTCTTCATCGGAGTCGATAGGTTCGGGGGTTTTCGGATTCTTTGCTTCGAGATGCAACCGTACACGCTTCCGCCTTTCATTACGAACTGGTTCTTCAAATAAGTCTGCAAAGTCTCTGCAATTAGATATTAATAAAACAATATTTTGTTAGGTAAAATAACTTACTCATAATATTGCACACCGTGATTGCATTGTATGACTTGTGGGTAAACGTATTTGTTGGAGCTGTATACACGATAAATCAAATCAAATTGATTTTGGGTCCGCACCCAAAAATCAGCGCCCTCATCGACGATCACAATTTCAACCTATCTTTGTACGCACTGCTTATGGATTATATAAACCACTGATTAACATGTAAAGTGTTTTTTATTGGTATTTTAACTTGAACAATTTTCAGTGAATATATTGTGGTTTTCTGATCGAAAAATGATGCTCTAGTACTCAAAACCAAGCTTTCACTCACGATTATAACTTGTCACTACACAACCTACATATAATATTGGCCACTAAATAACAGATGAAATGCCATTTTATATATATATATAAAAAAGTGACCAACTTTTAGTGAATATATTTTTGGTTATTTCATGAAAAAATGTCCCGGTTGCTACACAAAACTTAACATGTAAAGTGCTCATACTCTTCGTCACAGTCGCGAGTATATCCTACAGTGAGGCTAATATGCTCTAACCACCGTTTATACCGTTCTAGATGTTGAAGAACTTATAGAAGGCATAAGAGCATGGATTGTCAAACTCGCTGTCAGAATTGAAGTTAGACCTGAGGCTCATCGGCCAGCTCCCGGGTTGTGAGTTTTCTCTGTGGATGGAGGAGGGCGCCCGTCAGTGTATCTTACAGATAATCCAGCACACGAGTCATAGAGGGTCCATGGTGCAAGTTTGTACTTACTTGAAAACAAAGAAGCCCTTGTTTCTCACGTCAAGAAGCCTGTAGAGTTTACCACGTTCTCGCGCTGACAGTGCCACCTGTGTTGCCTGAAACATGGAAACGAAGATTATTTACAAAATAGATCAGGTATGTATGATGAAATCAATTATTATTTTAAAACAATTCCAAATGGAAGGCATAATCATGCCATTACCACATATGAGAGCCTTCTGTAGTTACAATGAGGGGGGGGGGGGATGGGCTCAGCGAATGAGTTCCAAACACAGATACTAATTAATGCATTGCCTTCACACAAGTTTACTCTGGTGGTAGTAGTTGGGAAATAACCAATGCCTTTAAAAATTTCAACATGGTGGCAGCGGTGGGATTAATTCCTTTAAACCATTGATTCTGAGACTAGTGTCATTTTCCTTGTCTAAAAGAATTTAAATCATGTTTTTTTTTAAATATTGTAAACAGGGGGAGGGTCATATGTTGTTTTAGAGAAAGGAAACTGAGGGAGAACATGACGAAGTCTGGACCTGATTTCCCCCGGCTCCCCCTTGTAATTAGTGAAGGCTTCCTAAGGGTCATAAGCTCACTTCTATGTGATCACAGTTCTTGAGTGCATTGTAATTTTGTTCATCATCATCATCATCATCATCATCATTATCATAATCATCATCATCATCATCATCATCATCATCATCATCATCATCATCATCATCATCATCAATTTAAGGATTCAAATTAATTTAAAATCTAAAATGCTATATTTAGAAGAATTTGGAAGATAAGAGGTTGATCGATGTGCGTCCAACTTACCAATATTCCTTTCCGAAAATCTGTT